>NC_079908.1:20163277-20333329 GCF_024868665.1 Triplophysa rosa
CTCTCTCTCTCTCTCTCTCTCTCTCTCTCTCTCTCTCTCTCTCTCTCTCTCTCTCTCTCTCTCTCTCTCTCTCTCTCCAGGCGGTTACCCTGCATGCATTTATTCCATCAGGGATGTGTGGATCAGTGGTTGGCCACCAGTCGGAAGTGTCCCATCTGCAGAGTGGACATCCAAACACAACTCGCGACCGAGAGCTGAAACATGAACAAATAACTCCCATCCTGAGAGCTGGAACGCAAGCTCTTCTGCTCTTATTAAACACACACATCAGCATATATCTCAAACAGATATTGATCTACACAAAACCCTCGCTTACAGGGTTGCCATCCACACACACACTCTGTATATTACCTACACGCATGCATATGTGTGAAAATCATACACCCCACTAAAACTCCACCCAATGAGCCATCCAATACGCACTAAACACACACACGCTTTACTGAGCCAATGACAATAACCGACACTAAACACACACACACATGCTGGTAGAGCTGAAGGGTCTGTTGCGAGGAGCGGTGTGTGTCCGTAGCATACGTGTGTGTATTTGTGCAATTCCTTAAGCCATGAACTTTACTAAAGACCCTCAGCTTGCATACAATACACACGCACACACTGAGTAATGACACACGCATACACGTATGTACACAACCGAGCTCTTGGCGGATGAGACGCGGTCATATCTTGCTGCTGGAGCGTGTGTGTGTGTGTGTGTGTGTCGCTGTATTTCTGATCTGCAATACTGCTTTAGTCTTACACACTGGAGCTATTTCAGCATTGTTTGTGTGCCCGTATGTACGCTTGAGCATCATTTTGGTACGTGTGTATTGTGTGTGCGTGTTATTATTTTATTGGTAATGGACAGGCCCAGACGGAACCTTCGGGTGTTTGTTTACCGTTCACAGAAAAATGAAACCTGAGAAATGTGTTAAACAGAGCTAAGGGTACCACACTTATCGGTAGGATTTAGTCGAAATATTTAATAGTAATAGTTAAACTGCATGGGTTTAATGGATATTTAGAACTTTGTCAACGAGTGACATTTCATGTTTTTCAGAAATCTGCGGTTTAGTGTCAGAAATTATTTTCCCTATTTTTACTTTTATGGGGATATATTTTCAGACATTTTTTTATATTTTACGCTTCAAAATATCTTGCTTTTTATCGTTTTGTTAAAGTCCCAGTGAAATTAAAAATGACAATTCTTATTTCTTAATGAAATATTGCAGCGTTTATAGTAAATAGCTTATCAATGTGGGTCATTTTCTTTTTAAAATTCATGTACCCTCATAATCTTCAGTTAAAATCTGAAAATGCACTTCCGCCCTGAAATGACCATCCATTTCAAATGACGTAAACTAGACGGCTTGGCTGGAGCATCTGTTAACTCCTCCCCTTCAACTGTCAGTCTGCTGCCAGTTTCATTTCAAAATCAATGCAACGGCTGTTTTGACGCATCCAATCAATTCGCAGTGAAAAATGCAAGCCACGCCCACTAATTTTCTCCTTTGAAATTCCTTTCCACTCTGAAATGTGTCCGATTACGGAAGTAAAAACGATCGCGACTTCCGGTTCAAGGGGACTTTAAATTGATAAAAGTTAGAATGTTGCATCTTCACCAACACATTTTCTCACCAACTGGCCCTAGAATACAACTTTAAGAAATATATACGGTTTTACAAATAAGAAGGTTTTCGAACGTCTCAATTTCTGACGCTGCCGCAGAGTTCCGTGCGGGCCAGTCCCTGGGCTCGCTGTGCACGAAGGTGCATGAAGAAAAGCCCAAAAACACGACACATACTCAAAACATTAAAAAAAACTTCAATTAGTCATTTCAAAGACAGCAGGAGGATGGCTGTTGTCTTCTAAGACGCTCCAGGCATATGTAGGGTGAGAATGTTGTGATCGATAGATTCGTGTAGATGGGCGCAGTCGTAGTTGCATGCATCTGTGCTTCGGTCGTTGTTTTAAAGGTACACCTGGAAGTGTGCGTGCGCGTGTGTATGATATTGCATGAATGTGTATTAGCTCCTTTAAGCTGTGACGATCTGTATCATTATCAGACTCATGTAGCTTGTGCGCGAGTGCGTCGCTGTGTGCGAGAGACCCTTTGACCCTTGACCCTAAATGCCTACTGAAAAAAGCACATGTGAGCATAGCTGAAGTGCCCGGCCTCACTCTGGTGCTGCGCTGCCATGGTTACTGTATTTATTATTGGTATTTAAAACGTGCAGTGTTGGGAAGGGGGCGGGGCTTGTGCGTGTCCAACCGTGTTTTTTTGTGTCACTGGTCTGCCCTCGTGGTTGCTATGCTGTATTGCTAGAACTACAATGTAGAATGTTGTGTGATAGAGGACCATCCGCCAACAGCACACGAGCATGGCGGGACGGTTCGCAACCACGGAAATGGCCATTGCAGTTTTTAAGGTCTAATTTTGTTCCTTGAGAAGTTCAAAAGTGAATGTACACTTTTATTATTTTTATTCCTTTTCCTTGATTTTATGCGTAGTAAATTTACTCCAGGGTTCAAATTCACAGCCACAAATTCACAAACTTCCTGTGATCATTTAAAATGTAGCATTTCGTCCTGTAGCAAATGCTATTTTGTTTTTCAACCAATCGGCTGCGGCCTTCGCCCGTGTGTTGGCTCCCCCTCCCCCAGTGTTCCGTGTGCTGATTGGCAGATGTTGGCTCACGTTGATCGTTTACACAGGGTTATGTCCGTTGAAATGCCTTAAGTATTTAACAATCATAATTTATTACTAACTGTAGATATCGTGGGTGCGTATTTAATTTTGTATAGTTTCATTCTTTTGCAATGGAATCATATTTTATTTATTTAGAAATAACACAAAATGATTAAAACTCTTACCTCATGTTTGAGTTGGTTTGCGGGAATGCTTCGCATGCGGTTGGTCGTGTTCGTGTGTGTATCTCCCTTTGGTGCTGTGACCTTACTGACATTCCGCTTGCTGATTGGTCAGACACGGCAGCGGAGTGGGAGTATTCGGGGTTTTGATTCGCTGTCCTGTTTGCACTCTTAGTTTTTCGAAGGCCACCCTCTCACTGGCATCATTTTAACCACTCTGGCAACACAATCAATCTCTCTCTCTCTCTCTCTCTCTCTCTCTCTCTCTCTCTCTCTCTCTCTCTCTCTCTTAATGTCTAATTAATGTTTACATGATCTTTCTCATCTATGCTAGTTTTTACCTTTTAATGTTTACATCCACAATATTTTTGCACTCTTTTCTCTTGTTTTTTTTGCCTTGGTCTTTCTTAAACTGTTAATGTTTACATTCTGTCACTGAACAATTATCAATCTCTGTGACTTTGTACCAAAACCCAATGAGTTGACTTTTAAAACGGCTTCCTAAATAAAATATAATCTCATAGGCAGAAAAAAAGCACTCATGTTACTTGCTTCATCTGCCATATTGGATGCATTTAATCACTGATCTTGTTGCAATGCCTTATGGGATTGTCTTCTCCATGCTGCCTTGGAATTTGTCCAAATGAAAGATGTTCTTAAGAAAGTTAACAATGGTTTTATCATGGTAAAACTGTAGTAACCGTTTTGGCGTATTGATTACCATTTGCATAACAACTGTTTTACTACAAATGGTTAAACTATGGTTACTGCGGTTCATTTTCGTAAAGGATTCACTAGGTTTCCTTGTGCCTGTTTCTTTTTTATTCTCTTCATCTCATCTCTGTTGTTTGTCTGTTTTCTGTCTCCAGGGCATGTGAAATCTATTCATCATTTCTCACTTTCCAAATATCTTTCTCTCAACCTCTCTCTCTCTCTTTCTCCCTGTCTGAGGATTGATCTCTTAACCCTCGCAGGACAGGGTCAGGACTAACAGAGTATGACAAAGCACAACAGATTTAAAATGCATGTTTTCTCAGGTTTGAATATATACACGACTAAATAGAAATATACAGCTACATAGAGAAAATAAAGTTACTAGTGCAGATGTTTTACTAACGGTATTAGAGAATTGAGTTTTTGCTGCTGCTTGCGTTTGAAAAAAAACGAAAACAACAAAAAAATGACTTGAATACTAAAGTTGTCCTACAAGTGCCAGTGACAGGGGTGCCGCGTGCCGTGGATGTTTTTCACTAGAGGATTTTCTAGCAGAATATAGACTATTTATCATTCATATTAAAGCAATAGCGCCTCCTGCTGGTGTGACTGCTAGTACGTATAACTGGTCGAGTATAAAAAAAGCGTCTGTGTAAAATGTTAGATTTCTCTTTTGGTGGAATTTTTGTACCTTATTTATTACTACTACTAATGATGAATTTAAAAGTGGCATCGCTAAAATGTTTTTTGGGTTTCGTTTAGTTTTAATTTGGTTTAATTTCAAAGCTTGTACATTATCCTTTTTGTATGTGCTCATTTTGTAATAAAAATGGTTAAAATGTTTAAACTGCTGCTTCGTTTCTTGAGTTCACACAAACAAGATTATAAATATATATCATTGTGCCAACACCTTTTTCTTAAAAACAAAAACAAAAAAAATTGTAGGGTTTTAGTCCTGGATGACTTGGACCAGATTATGAAAATCTGCTTGAAAGTTAACAATTGCTTTACTACGGCATTTGTAGTTTAAATATAGTATTTGTAGTAAAACCATATTGACCTCAAATTCATCATTATCTCTAGACAAGAGACGCATGACAAGCAGCATCTCTGCAACTTAAAAGTGACTACATTGAAGATGGTCAAATAGCCATTACATGGATTAGATTTTTTTTTTTGGTTACAGCATAATTCCCAAAGTTTGTGTTAATACATATTTGTATGTGTATAGGCCTACTGTTATTCTAAAATATGGATAAATAAGTAAATATAGTTTAAGTAAGTGATCGGTCGTGTATTTATGTTAATGTGTTTTATGTATTCAACTGATTATAATTTAAACAATGTGTTGCGTAAGAACCGTTTGTCTATCATAACACTAGAGGGCGAAATACACTAAAATAGACACAATGTGACAAATTCGTCAACGCATTGACTACGTCTCAATGCTTGTAAAAAAATATTTTGCATTTTTGGTTTTGCTCATGTTTTCGGTGAAAAAATGTTGCATCTACGTACTGTAAGAAAAACAAGAGACATTCATCCACATATGAATGTTTATTTTATTGTTATTATTAAGTATGGAAAAATATGACATTTTTGTAACACTGTTGTAGTTATGACACAGACGAAATCAGACATATGTGTATTAAATAACATTACAAATCTATACAACTAAAAGAGATTCTACATGTTACATCACTAAATTGATATAAACGAAATAATTTATAATCCGTTCTATCCCTGGCTGTTATCTTCACTCAGAAAGGAAAGCTTATCCAGGAAAGTCATTGTTTTGCACAATACCAAACTATAATACGTCGCCAGCATGCCGCAGCGCCTCCCGTTCCCCGCCCCTAAATCTCTCCAAGCCACGCCCATCAGCCTCCCTCCCACCTCTGCAGAGCTGAACAGAAAGTTATAACAGCAGGGGTTATAGCGAACGTGACGGTCGCCGCAAAACCGAGAGCTGTGAGTGGCTACCACACCTGCCCGTCGTGCGCACAGGCCAATCAGAACGTCCGAGGGGAGGGGCAGAGCTATGTTCTGCGCGGCGACGTAAACCTTTCTCACGACATCCTGTGACAGGAGGAAGGCGGGGCTTGAGCAGAAGTCTGGCAGGTACTTCTCAGGGTACACGTGGTAGGGCAGGTAATGCGGTCTGCCGGGGTCCCGCTCAGGCGTGGCCCGGTGGATGACCCTTCCCAGGTAAAGATCATCGGGGTGTGTTTTCAGCCCCAGCAGGTGTGATGCAAGCGCAGGTATGTTTAAATACACCGTATCTTCTGAAAGCACGATAAATCGAGCTTGGGGGCAAAACAGCAGAACCCATCGAAGTGCCATTTTTACCTGTTCCCAATGTCCCCTCTCCCACTCTCCCCGTGAAACCCCTCCCTCAAACTGCACGACGTCGCCGTAGTGCGCCGACTCCTCCCTCATGGCCTGATGCTCCGCCCCTAATGCGGAGGACCCGAGGAAAAACAAAGTCCGCAGGGCGACGTGCTGCACCGTTGTCTGATTGGCCCACGAGTTTCGCACCGCCTCCCTCTGGCTGGAGTTTCCCGGGGCACTGAGGACCACCGTGAGAATGAGGAGGTCCTTGTGGTCGGGACAAGGTTCAACATTTAGAGGATAAAGTTGTGAGGTGTTGAGCCTGGCTTCCGTCAGGTCCAGTTTACGTGCTCGCTCCCGAATGTCGAGCACAAAGCGGTCGGTGTAAGCCGCTGGAGACGACTGCAGCAGAAACTCCTCGACGATGTCACCGCCAAACAACAGAGCGTGAAACAAGACAACGTTGCACAACAGAAAGCACCACTGATGAGTCTGTAGCCTTATCATGCAGATCTATGAAAAAAGAAAAGAAAATCACATTTTTTTTGCATCTTATAAACAATCATCCACATCTTCTGTTCTGTTACTGATAAACGGGTCAGTGATCAAATGTGTACTGTTTTTTTGTACAGAAGCATCTGCTGAAAAAAATGAATGTAATGTATATGAAGGCAATATCAGATGGAAAGCGGAAGAGATGAACAATGGAAACAAGTAGTCTGTTTTACCTTCATGATTTCCTTTCTGCAGATTTGGTCTTAATCTCTGTAAATTAAAATTCCTTTATTTGTCTATTTTCTGTCTTTGCACACAGGTGTGTGAAGTAGCGTGCATGCTGCTCGACTGGAAGATGACACCAGGCAGGTAACGGTAACACAACACAGCTCGGTCTCCACCAGCTTCACCAACACTAATAATTCATGATATTAGGATACATTACTCCAGAGAAACTAAAAACTCCTCTTAGACATCAATTAAAGAAACAAGTCACCCAAAAATAACAATTCTGTCATCATTTATTCCCCCTCGTGTGTTTTAAAATCTGTATATGAGTCTTTCTTCAGTGACAGACAAAAGAAGATATTTTGAGAAATGTCTTTGTGGTTTTGTGTTTATATGATGGAAGTCAATGGGGTTCAGTGTTGTTTGGTTACCATCGTTCTTGGAAAATCTTCAAAACATGGTAAAACTACCTACATTGTGGGGACCGGCTATATGATGCTGATTTGAAAATGTATAAGGTTTTAACATCGTGTGAATACTCTATCTGTCCCCTGAGAAGGATTTTATGACTAACTGCGCAGACACATGTCTGAAATGAGAGCATTTGTGTCTTCTTACCTCTCTCTCACTCTCACTTTCTGAAGGCCTTTCCCATTTATCTGTTTTTCTCATTGATGATTGTGAGTTTTAAAAGTCTCGGGTTGAGTGTGATGTCTGCCAGAAACTGATTTGAGCTCTGGGTTGTCATGGTAACAAAACCGGTTGCCAGGGCGATGATCTCATTGTCGACTAGGCGAAGTGATTGGTGAATTGGTGAGAGGTTTGGAAGGCATCGTGAAGTTTTATGACAGTAGAGTTGTCATGGGCCGATAGTGATTGGATTTGTTGTGGTTGTCGGTGCAGTTATCTCCTTTCTGTTCTGTTGCAGGGTTTTTTGTGCACACTGAAGACATGCGTTCAGATGGGCTGCTATGTTTGTCAACAAGAGTTAATGACAAACTTTGTAGAAGTTAAAGTTTACCTCTAACCCCTGACACATCCTCAGAGGTATCGCCCTTATGATGGATTTACTTTTCATTGTATTGTGGATTATGCAGAACCATATATACAGTATATATAGAGAGAGAGAGAGAGGGGCTGTATAATTCAGGAATCAGACAGAGCCAATGCGGTTTGTCTTACACCCACATATATGAGTCACAACTCTGTGTGTGTCTGTAGATTCAAATTGTGATTCTTGGTCAAGTCTGCCGGCTGTTTTTTTCACTGCTATTAATGTGTACGTCTGTGTTTATGTGTGTGTGCAGCAGGTCCTATATGTAAGATGATGATCTTTTGGGTCATTGCCATAGCAACAGCCTTACCGGGACACATAAATCCTCATCCAAAACACATCATTTTTTGTCCATTAGTCAGTTTTTCTGTCAGTCATTTTAGACTGACATTTACTTTCAGACAGTGCTTAGATTGAAGAAAAGATTTATTACCTTGGTGTGCCATTTTTCTCTATTCGGCAGTCATTGGTGTTTCCAGTACATTGCGAAACAGAAAGGTTCTTCTGATGTCAAAGGTAGATGTCAAAATAGTTGCCCTCAGTAACTAGAGAACTGTGGCAAAACAGGGGTTCAAGCTCTGGGGTCACGTGTTTGTCCAGTTAACAGGTAAGCA
Source organism: Triplophysa rosa (assembly GCF_024868665.1). Lineage (NCBI taxonomy): Eukaryota > Metazoa > Chordata > Actinopteri > Cypriniformes > Nemacheilidae > Triplophysa > Triplophysa rosa. The sequence goes on from NC_079908.1 coordinate 20,171,582, forward strand.
TTAACGCACAGTTATGTAAATACAACTTACGTGCACATCCGCAACTAATACATTTTTTGTCTATAAAAGCATTTTTTAAGTTTGGAGCTGAAATTAAGCAAATGTTTTTGTGTCTGCGTGGTGTGTGGACACGCCCTCCAGTGAGTCATATGTTGCCAGGTCCAAGAAACATTTCTAGCCCAATGTCCCCTTAAAACCCGCCCTAAAGGAATGAAAACTAGCCCAATTTTTTTCCGGTGTCAAATCAAAGTTAACAACTGCCAAAAGACGTTTCTCTGGCTATATTTACTTATCTGAATGGTTTCCTGGATACTGTTTATATTTTTTGTTCTGTTGAACACAAAAGATGTTTCGAAGGATTTAGGAAAGCAAACAATTCTGGGTCACCTTCGACTACCATTTTAATTGTTTCTACTATGGTAGTCAATGATGCACCAGAATTTTCAGTTGCTAACATTCTTCCAAATATCTTTGTGTTCAACCGAACAGAGAAATTTATTCAGGTTTGGAACAGAGAATTTTCATTTTGGGGTGGAGTGTCCCTTTAAGAAAGATCCAACGTGTGCTCGAGACCACGCACGGAATTGGATGAGAAATGTTCTAGACTGCGTAGCGCTGCTCAAACGTGATATTTGGAGCCGGAAGAATCAACTGTTGTACACTCACGTATGATTTATTCTATTGTGCAACGTGAGATGCACCGTCCTTAGTACGAAACATTGGTACAAACATAATTCGGATGCATTGTCTCATGATTACAAATTAAGAAACTTATCTATTAACATTTATCCTTAGTGTATAAATAAATATTTTGTCGGCTCCATAATTTTTCCCGCAACTGCATTTTCAAAACTATTCCAAATGTGCGGGAAAACGGCGACCCTGGCAACAGTACGCACGCGCGGTATGTTTACTTTATCCACAAGTTTTTTTAAGCTTCTGTGTTCGCTTTTTGTTGCTTCTTGAGTTTACAATATAAACATTGTTGCGCACAGTCAGTTCTCATTAACTTACTGGAATGTTCAATTTAAATAGTTTGGCAAATTGGCACATTCATTTAAATATGCAAATTGTATATAAAGGTAAATATAAAAGTTGAACAATGTCGGTACTTTTGCTTTTTGCTAGTTCAGAAACAGCACAGGTAAACATCAGTCACGTCTGCCTTTAAGTCCTTGAAGCTCGTTGCTATGTTACTGTGAATACATGTAACCTTGGTTACTAAAGAGACTCGTGATGTTTTATTATTTCAGATTATTCATGTATAAGAATCTGTTCAAGGCTTTCCAGCGTACGGCGCTGTGCCCGACCATTTATAAACGCCACGACGTTAATGCAAGTTGATGTAGAAGTTGACAGACTTTGGTGCGACACGGGTTTCGTTTAAAACAAATTTGAAAGCGAATATTGATTGAAATTAAATGATTTTTTATTTTTGTGGGGATTTTAGAGTTTGTGGGGTAATACTTTTGCACCACGAGTTTTAACTTAGAAAGTTAACGTGGTTCATTTTTTTTTATAAATGCCTGAAGTTCTCGCGCGCGAGGAGGACGTCGTGGCCGTGACATTCCCGTCCGCGAGACGATCTTCGGGTGAAAAGATGCGAGACGCGTGCTACACTAACCACACGTTTGAATACGATGACGGGAGCACGCGCCGCACGCGCCTGAGGTAAAGTGCGCGCGCACGTCTCTTTAGCAGTTTTATCAGCAGTAAAAGTAGATAAACGTTTATAATTGTGTATTATATGTAACTTGTAACAGTGGTTTTTGTGAGGGTCTGTAATGAAACCGCAGTTTCTCCAATATTGTTTTACTTCCTCTACTTTTCTGCCCTCCAGACATTGAACCACAACCCGCTGTTCTAGACTATGAATCACAAAAAACTCACCGAAGATACAAACTTGCTTTTTAAATGTCAAAGCGACTCTTTCATATCATTTTTTGTTCTAATTCCACCCCCTGTTAGCCCAAGATGTGGCTCGACTCGCGGGGCCAGAGGGGTGGTCTTGAATGTTCAGGACCTCGAGATGATCACTGGATCTGCATCTGTTGTCCCCTCCCTTCAAACCCACTTCCGCTTCCAAGACCTGTTGCTAGGAGACCAGACATTTCAGAATGATGACAGGTATATATTGGGTATTGTGAATATTATGTAACTTTAATTTAAAACCTTTGAAACTGAAGAACAGTGGTCAGAACCACATCCAAATGATCGGCAGCTCTAGAAAAACTTGAAAAATTAAATGTGTATTATATTTATATGCACTATTAAACTTTGTCATTTAAACTTTGGCATTCTTTGTGATAAGAAAAAATACCTCATCTGACGTGTTAAGAGGATTTAATGACTTATGATGCAGCCACCCGTCAATGCCCTAGCAACCTCCCAGAGCACCTTAGCAACTGCACAGCATCACCCTGGCAAGCAATAAGACCACATTAGCATCTTGCAAGCATCATTTACATTTAGCTTCTATTGAAAATGTAAAAATCTAGTTTATAGCATCAGCTTTGCATATAAAGTAGGCTACTTTGAGTTATACAATACTAGTAAAACCTTCAACGTTAAGGGAAAAGGGAACTGTCTCAGTCTGTTTGTGGGTATGTGGGCACATCTCTCCAGTTAGACAGAAATAGCCTCTCGAGCAGGTTATTATCTCAAATAGCTGGAGAACAGGAGTGAGAGGAAGAGGACTGGCAATGCAAATACGTAAAGAAAAAAGCAGCTGTAAAAATGGCTCATTTTCCCCAAATGTCTTTCGTAGTACCTTGATTTTGTTGAATCTCTTTGTAAACAAGCACATTACAATAACCCTGCGTGACACTTTCTGTGTGACTTTTTTAGCGAGCTATTATAAAGACCAACAGCATCATTGTTTATTTTATAGGGCTTTAGGCATGTTTCTATGGCAACCATTATGAACATACAATAAAGGTTATGTTTATGCTTACGCATTCATTACATTACAAACGTTTTGCGGCACATTTGCAGCATCCTACAGCTGTTTTGTGTCAATGAGCAACAACACTCAACTCGTAATGCTTCATATATTTACATAGTCGTGTTAGTAAAGATAATAAAGTATGGTGAGATTCGAATGCACATGCACACAGAACAGGGAGCGATACTGCCTGCAGTGGAGATTGTGTGGGCAGGTTATTTTGAACGTCGCCGCTGTAGATGATGTACTTCCATAACAATCCACTCAGCCCAGACCTCCACGTATCCTCGACCAGAAAGCCTTCGGAATGGAGCAGAAGAATGCCGTGCCGTCCTGGGTTAACCCCGCTCTGGTCAATTGGAGGCTGGACTCTTTTGGTAGTGATGCTGGGCAAAGGTAGGATACGTCTTAGGTTTTTTCAATTTAATTTTGCCTAAAGCAGGACTGGTTTAATGGAGTTTGAAAATGTTAGATGAAGTGATGCACTTTAATGTTGTTATAGTTGTTTCTATCTTTCATTATAGAACTTTGCAAAGTTCCTTAATAGCTTTTTTATAATTAAAGTCATTTCCACATTACAGATCTTGTTCTGTTTTCAGATACACATTTTATCCACGATATATTTAAGCAATGTGTTTAAATCTTTGTATAATTATTAGAAATGCAGTTATGACTTTATGACTTCATATTACTTTACACTGAGGAATATTTGAAGAGTTTGGTTCCAAAATGAGATGACTCCGTTTTTAAAATTGTTCAAAAATCATGTTTTTTTGTGCATTCCAATTAATATCAATCAAACTGCAGTTGGTTTGTTTTGAATTAAGACAGAATAACTAAAAAAATACTAACACAATAAAAACGTGATAACATAATAAAAAAACATGATTTTGAGTTATACAGTATCTCATTTTGGAACCAAACTTTTCATTTGTACTTTATCTTGTCACAGGCAGAGTGTTTTTTAGTTTTTAGCTTTATTGCATTTTTATTAATATTTTTATTTTGTAGTGATAATCTTTTTTTAGTTTAATTTAAGTGCCTTCATCTCTCATTCTAATTGTATTTAAGTTCTACTTCAATGAACAGAAATGTTTCTTGAGTTTAGCTTAAGTAAACTATAATAACCCATAGGTCTATTAAACAAGCTGCAAACGAAAATGGTGCAAAAATATACACTTTTACCCTGATGTGCATTTTATCTAAAATCTTGATCTTGAAATGTTATTTGTAAATTTCCCAAATTGTGAAATGCCCTAAATCATCCCAAATTTTGATGTATTAAAGTATATACACCGTGTTTTTCTGTCCACATGGACACTGTAATGTGCCAGGGTTCTTTCTCTGTTACTTTATGACGGCAAATAAAAGCATCACACTGGTGGTCTCCATGGGAACTGACAGAATCCTCACATCTCCAGCGGGGCTGTCAGAGATTGTAATGTAGAGAATTGCTCTTAATGCTGAACTATGTCAACAGAGTCAGTCAAGACACTGATCAGAGAGGGGGGAAATGGCAGTGAAAAATAGAAATGATGGCATTTTTATTGACATTGTGTCAGGCTGCTGTAGCTTATCACATCTTTTACTGTAAAGCTTTAACTATAAAATATACATAGTCCCATCCATCATCCCCCAGCCCACCCTCTCTCTGCTTATCTTTTTGCCTGTATTGTGATGGTGTGCAGTTGCCAGTGCCGTTCATTTTAATGTTGTTGAATATAATAACATTCATGTAATTTTATGTGTTGCTAAAATATCCAAATACTTTTAGGGCCACTGGACATATTTCAGATTATTTCAATGATGTATTATTTTATTTTTGTTTATTTACAGTGATGTAATTACTGTTAATGGTTGTGGTTGTTATATGTGTGAGTTGTGTTTCTACAGGGTTCATGTGGAGTTTTATGTGGATGAAAACACATTTAAAGAGAGACTTAAACTCTTCTTCATTAAAAACCAAAGATCCAGTAAGTCACGTGTATTGTTAACTTTAACCCTCATTTTTAACCATTTTATGACATCCCAATGCACTGATGTGTCAACTTTTGTGATGTAGGTTTAAGGATCAGAATATTTAACTTCTGTCTGAAGCTTCTGACGTGTGTCCTCTACATCATTCGAGTAATGACGGATAATCCGAGTCAACTCCGCAATACATGGTCAGAATTGCGTGTCTGTGCGAATGTGATTACTTTGATTAATTTCTGCCACTGTTATACAATTGACTTACTAAATTTAGTGAGTCATTTTGCATGAGGCAGTGAAATATCGTCATAGATTTACAGACACACCAACTCCCCTCTCCTCTTTACAGCATCAACTGTAACAGCACCACACTGACCAATGACATCAACTGGTGAGACACACAACCAGCATCATTTACACGAATGAAAGTATGAAGGTTTATCACACAAATGCTCATTTTGTGCTTTGATCTCTCGCAGGGAGCTGATATTCTGGGTAGATAGAAAAGTACCAGTGTGGGCCATTCAGGTAAATCAAAACAAACAGAACAACAAAACATAAGCTAGTAGTTTCCAAACTATAGGATACACAAACTTTTTTAATTTAAAGGAAAATAATAACATTCAAACTAAGCCATGTATTTCACACGGGGACAAAATAATATGTGCACCATTAAACATATCTATAACCATAAATAAACGTGTTTACTTGTGAAGTTCAGTAATGTGGTACTGTTCAATCCAGTCTCAAGGCAGTTCGTGAGTGACATCGTCACGAAATTTCTAATCTATTAATTCGTGTTCATGGACACGAAATCCCAGTTTTTGTTCGTGCCAGTCAGCACGACTTTTGATACACATACCACGTACGTATATAGATTTATATGTTTATAACCTGATACCAGAGGAAGTTTCACAAAATGGCTATAAGCTACCCCTTACCCCACTCAAACCCTGAAATCACAGGCGCAAAGGCTAATTTTGCTAAAACAAAGGCATTTTACAAGGTGGCTAAACAATGATAAAGTTCCACCCTAACCCCGCCCCTAAATCTAACGTCACAAGGGCGAAGAAAAATCATAATAAAACTTACGAATGAGACCGTAGGAATTCACACAAATGACCCACCTTGTAAAATGGGTACGAATGACCATCAGATTGCGTTGATATATATTTATACATATGAAAGATACATACAGTATTAGGGGCGATTCACATTTCGCATCTAAAACCTCGCGGAAAATGCGGGCCGCGCCGCATTCTCTACTCAAAAGACCCGTGGTGCGCGTGCTGCACTCAGAAAAGTTGAACTATTTGCATCTCCATGCGGCGCCGACACGCCTAGAAAAATGCGTGCGATATGCAGCGCTCCCTATTTGCCGCATGTCATATTTTTGGTTCCTGTGGGATTGTGTAGTGCTTTTGTGTTTTCTGTTTTTTAGTCACCTTTAAAAATAAATGCATTTGCAAAATAAACAAAAGGCATTTTTTCAGTCTTCGTGATTTTCTGACTGTTCAGGTGATTGTGGCATCCATCAGTTTCATGGAGGCCATGTTGCTTACGTACCTCAGCTATAAGGTTAGTGCCTTGAAAAGTGTTTCTTAACTCTTAACTAAGATTAAATGGTGTATAGAATATGTGACCGTGCCTGGGAAACTGTTTTCTACATCATCTATTATGATGTAAAGAAGATTCTGTGAAAATGTAATCTTGATATCTTTAATATAGACTGAGCAAGGCCATGTCAAACTTTGAAATCATAGAGAAAATAATGATTAAAATTCAACTTTGAGTTGATAATTAGATAGACAGGGGATTATGTCTGTATGTGTTTGTTCAGGGTAATATATGGGAGCAGATATTTCAGGTGTCCTTTCTGTTGGAGATGTTGAACACTGTTCCTTTCATCATAACGGTAAGGGCATCTTTAGAATGACACTATAAACATCTCACCACAGTTGGTTATGATATCTGACCTTTGATCTTCACATGTCAGATTTTCTGGCCTCCTCTCAGAAATCTGTTTATACCAGTATTCCTCAACTGCTGGCTGGCCAAGTGTGCTCTGGAGGGTATGATAGTGAGTATACACCTTCCCAAATAAACCCAGACCTGTATTCATCATCAAGTGCTGTATGGAAACATCAAGTGACGTGTGTGTGTGTCTGTCTGTGTGTGTGTCTCTGTGTGTGTGTGTGTGTGTGTGTGTGTGTGTGTGTGTGTGCGCGTGTGTGTGTGTCTGTGTGCGTGCGTGCGTGCGTATGTGTGATAGAATGATCTACACAGGGCAATCCAGAGGACACACTCCGCCATGTTTAACCAAGTCCTCATTCTCATCTGCACTCTCTTATGTCTGGTTTTTACTGGGTAAGACAATCTCTGTCAATTCTTATGTGAGAGGCAGACTTGTTATTGTTAAATAAAACTATTAAAACATTTCTGTTAATTAAAATCAAATAAAATGTAGGATGAAATATTATTAGAAAAACTATATGAAAATTAGAAATGTTGCCTTCGGAATGAACTGGAATAAATTTAAATTGAGGTAGATTAATAAAAATATATTAAACCTAAATAGTAATATAAATATAATACCACTGCTGTCCTTCTGAAATCTTGTATCTCCATATTTTGTCATTTTTATTTTTTGCCATATTGTATTATCATTACTCACCATTCTTGTTTGTGGCAGGGTTTTGTAAATATCTAACAAATAAAAAGTTTTTAAAAAGCGAATAAAAAGATAATAAAAGTATTGTCAACTTTGACAACACTGTATTTAATCGTTTAAAAAGTACCGTGTTTTTATTCCATTTCCTGCAAACAACAAATTAGGTATATTTACTATAAAATTATAAAAATGATAAAAAAACTATAAAACTGAACAAAAATAAGCATGAAAACGAATCTTATTTAAAGTATTAATAAAGCCAAACACTAAAATAACTCTGGTGTAAGGGTTCGCATAGATAGACACAGACAGACAGACAGACAGATAGATAGATAGACAGAAAGATAGATCGACAGATAGATAGATAGATCGACAGACAGACAGACAGACAGATAGATAGATCGACAGATAGATAGATAGATCGACAGACAGACAGACAGACAGACAGGTCGGTCGATAGATTGACAGGTAGACAGATAGATAGACAGACAGACAGACAGACAGGTAGGTCGGTCGATAAGAGAATAGAACTTAAATAAAGAAAATAAAAACTTACCCAAAACCTTTACCTAAAATGTCTTTCTTTCTTTCAGCACATGTGGGATTCAGCATTTAGAGCGAGCCGGTAAGAAGAGTCTGTCTCTCTTTAACGCGTTGTATTTTTGCATCGTGACCTTCTCTACGGTGGGCTTTGGTGATGTGACGCCACAGATCTGGCCGTCTCAGCTGCTGGTGGTGGTGATGATCTGTGTAGCTCTGGTTGTGCTCCCTCTCCAGGTGGGAGGAATCCATGACAATCACGCTCATTTAGAAATGAGAGCATACTCCCATACTACTCTTAGTGTTTCTTACGGATACTGTATGATACACAATATTTGCATACATATCTGTCAAAGATGTCCTCCATCGTTTCCCTTAAGATTTTATTGACCATGTAACTTTTTATTGATTAAATCTTCTGTGTGTGTAGTTTGAGGAATTGATTTATCTGTGGATGGAAAGGCAGAAGTCTGGAGGAAACTACAGCAGACATCGGGCTCAGACAGAGAGGCATGTGGTGTTGTGTGTGAGCACGCTGAAAATCGACCTGCTCATGGACTTTCTCAATGAATTCTACGCTCACCCGCACACACAAGTACGTCTGCCTGTATCTCTTCTCTTTCAGGAAACATTTCTATCATGTAATGTTCGTTGTGTGTTGTAGGATTATTACGTGGTGATCTTGTGTCCGTGTGAAGTGGATGTTCAGGTGAGGAGGATCTTGCAGATTCCGCTCTGGTCTCAAAGGGTCATCTACCTGCAAGGCTCCGCCCTCAAAAACCAAGACCTGCTCAGAGCCAAGTGAGTGACGGCCTCGATGGCCAATCACGACATCATTCAGGCGACTGAGTTTTCTCTGATTGGTCTGCTGAGTTGTGATTGCTCTGTTGATCCTTCTCTCTGTGTCCTGCAGGATGGACGATGCAGAAGCGTGTTTTATTCTGAGCAGCAGGAATGAAGCTGATCGCATGGCTGCAGTGAGTTGAACGGTCATATGTGTCGATAAACATTCACACATTCAAATCGCACACTTTGTAATGCTCCACTCGTTTTAAAAAGATACGATTATTATTGTATGAAAATGTCAATAAATTTGATGTTGATTAGAATGTATTGATGGATTGACAGGATCATCAGACCATTCTGAGAGCCTGGGCTGTGAAGGACTTCGCTCCAAACTGTCCTCTCTGCGTCCAGATCCTTAAACCTGAAAACAAGTTCCATGTTAAATTTGCAGGTACTGATTTTGACGCTTTTAGTACATGATTTTTACACTTTTGGTTCGTTTTGCATCTTTTGTCCTCTCATACTTTCTTCTTTGTCGTGTGAGTTTAGTATACTCTGTTTAAGGAGTTGAACAGCTTTGCTGTAACCGTCGGCATCTTGGCTCTGATGTCCCTGTTGAAATAAACAGCATATGCTGGTTAGGTAGGTTTTGAAGCATGGAAGTTGGTTTAAGATGGTCATTTGCTGGTTTAAACTGGTCATGAGCTGGTCCTAATCTGGTCATGTGCTGGTTTAAGCTGGTCCTTAAACCAGCAAATGACCAGCTCATGACCAGCTTAAACCAGCACATGACCAGTTTAGGACCAGCTCATGACCAGTTTAAACCAGCAAATGACCAGCTTAGGACCAGCTCATGACCAGTTTAAACCAGCATATGACCTGCTTAAACCAGCAAATGACCAGTTTAGGACCAGCTTAAACCAGCACATGACCATCTTAAACCAGCACAAACCAGCTAACATGCTTCAAAACCTACCTAACCAGCATATGCTGGTTTTCTCAACAGGGGTGTGTCTCTGTTTCTCTCTGCAGATCATGTTGTGTGTGAGGAAGAGTTTAAATACGCCATGTTGGCTCTGAACTGTCTGTGTCCAGCCACTTCTACACTGATCACCTTACTGGTTCACACATCTCGCGGCCAGTGAGTCAAAACTCCCACAGTTCCTTTAGTTTCTTTTTATTATGTTCATATACAAGACGCTGTATAACATCACTGTCATGTATGGCAGCCTAATGGGTTTTAAAAAAGTAATCTACTTTAAAAAAGTACCATAGTATTACAATGTTTTATTACTATGTTGTGGTACCATGGCAGTACAATGTTATGTGAATATGGCATTCTTACAGTACCGCAATATATCTGCACCACGATACCAGTGATTTAAATTCAACAAAGACCAGATATCTTTCTCAAACCTCTTGTAGAGAGGGGCAGCAGTCTCCAGAGCAGTGGCAGAGGATGTACGGCCGTTGTTCTGGTAATGAGGTGTATCACATCCGTCTGGGTGACAGTATGTTCTTCATGGAATACAACAGCAAGAGTTTCACCTACGCAGCCTTCCATGCTCACAAAAAGTAAGTTTACACTTAAAACGCAGAGCTCAAATTCTCAATAAACTTCTCATAATGTCAATTCATCGTGTGTGCAGGTATGGCGTGTGTCTGATCGGTGTAAAGCGAGAAGATAACAAAAGCATACTGTTGAACCCTGGACCACGGCACATCTTGGCTGCCAGCGACACCTGTTACTACATCAACATCACCAAGGAAGAAAACTCCGCCTTCATCTTCAGACAGGAAGCAGATCAGGGAAAGGGGCGGGGCCACTGTGACATTTTAAACAGCCCGTCTGGTCTTCCTGTTCACAGCATCATTGCGAGCATGGGTGAGCGAGAAATAGAAAACAGGACGAGTTTAGAGCGATTCCGTTTGACCAACGTTTTGATTCTTTTCAGGAACGGTTGCCTTGGATTTTCAAAACACAAGTCCCACTAAGAGCGGCGTCAAACTGGCCCCACCCTCAGAGAGCGAAGTAGGAAGTCGCCGCCCGAGCATAGCTCCGGTGCTGGAGATCGCCGACTCCGCTTCCTTACTGCCATGTGACCTCCTCAGTGACCAATCAGAGGATGAGACCGGACACTTGGACGAGGACGTATCGGCCAACGAGTGAGTCGAATCTTTCAAGAACATTTTTCTCTTTAAAACCCCCCAAAAAACCAGTCCGTGTTTTTTTTTATTTAACGTTGAATTTTAATCTCGAGTCTGCATCTGAAGAATATTCAAGGAAAACGTGTGCAAGACTATTTAGCGTTGTGACTTTTAAGATCTCAAATAGATTTGATTTCTCTCAGATTCGTGAAAGGATATCCCCCAAACTCTCCTTATATCGGGAGCTCACCAACCCTCTGTCACCTGCTCCGCCAGAAAGCTCCATTCTGCTGCCTGCGGCTCGACCAGGTGACGCGTCGTCCCTCCAGAACTGTTATTCCCAGCTTTTGATATGATGCTTCGTCCCACATTTGTGTATTTTTTGCTGTCGTAGGGCTGTGAGCATGTCAGCTTTGAGGACGCGAAAGCATACGGCTTCACAAACAAACTCATCATTGTTTCAGCCGAAACTGCAGGAAACGGCCTGTACAACTTCATCGTGCCTTTAAGAGCCTATTACAGACCCCGCCGAGAACTCAACCCCATAGTGCTGCTGTTAGACAACCTGTAAGATCACAACACACACATTATAGACCCCGCCCATGCATGGACTCCATGAACATTTCATCTTTCTACTTCCTGCAGACCTGATGATCACTTCCTGGAGGCCATATCCTGCTTCCCTATGGTGTACTATATGGGTGGCACCATTGACAAGTAAGACCAGACAAAAGTGTTCTGTCCTGCGCAGTGCATTCAGACACATGCCTCTGTCTGCTAGTGATGTGATTGGAGGGTTTGTGTGTGTCAGTTTGGACAGTCTGTTACAGTGTGGCGTTCTGTACGCTGATAATCTGGTGGTGGTGGATAAGGAGAGCACAATGAGCGCAGAAGAAGACTACATGGCGGATGCCAAAACCATCGTCAATGTGCAGACCATGTTCAGGTGAGACTGAAGCCGCAGACCTGAGATTAGCGTTAGAATCTGAGATTTCATTGGTCAAGTCATTAGACACAAAATTATTTTTATTGTGTGAATTTCACAAAAAGCAGTGATGATGTGGGGTATGTAGCAGAGAGAGACACACAAATAAAGTAAATTGTAATACTTTAATATATCAGCGGCTCTATCAAACTGACAATAAATGAAATATACATTTTTTTATTTTTTTATTTTATGAATAACATTGAGAACAGATTGAAAGCCACTGTTTTTCTATACTAATGCGTTATTTTAACTCCTTTCTTCTTTTTTTAGGTTGTTTCCGAGTCTGAGTATAATCACCGAACTGACTCACCCCTCAAACATGAGATTCATGCAGTTCCGAGCGAAGGATTGTTACTCTCTCGCTCTGTCTAAACTGGAGAAGGTGAGGAGTCGAGTCTGTTATTCCCGTCCTCCCCTTACAGAAAAGACACACGAAATTCACATGTGCAAAAAACACATGTGATCACATGTGAAATGTGTGTTTTTGGAACATTTTGGTGTGAATTCCATGTGAATTCCCACGTGAAACCCATGGGATAACATATGCGACATGTCTCCACATGTGATCACATGTTCTTCACGTCACCACATGTTGCACATGTCATCCCATGGGTTTTTACATGTTATCCCATGGGTTTCACGTGGGAATTCACATGGAATTCACACCAAAATGTTCCAAAAACACACATTTCACATGTGATCACACATGTTTTTTTTTGCACATGTTAAACACATGTTGTATACATGTGATCACATGCGAAAAACATGTAAAAAACATGTGAAATTCATGTGTCTTTTCTGTAAGGGTCATGGATAGAGATGGAGTGTAAAATGTGTTTCTGTGTGTTTGATCGACAGAAGGAACGTGACAAAGGTTCAAATCTCGCCTTCATGTTCCGTCTCCCATTCGCCGCCGGTCGAGTGTTTAGTATCAGTATGCTGGACACACTTCTGTATCAGGTACAAATAGGTGTGTTTGTGTGTCCTGACAGAGACAGATGTTTAGAAAACCTCTTCTGATCTCAGTCACGGCGCCCTCTAGTGTGCGTAAACTAAACTTTCCTGTTATTACAGTTTTTTTAATTGCTTAGACACTAAAAGTGATACTTGAGGCTCACTCAGTGAAACCATTCACCAAATCTTTAGATCAAGTCTGCTAAACCGAAAACACATTACATGCTTTAAACTTAGTTTGCTATTGTAAAACAAACTTTTTGCAAAACACTAAACACAGGTCTTTACATCAGACACAACATTTAAAACGAATAGCACATGCGTTTCATTGGGAAAATACTGACATTAAAAATTCTACACTCATTTACAGAAGTGTGTGAAAACACTTCCATCTTTTTTGTTTACACTTCACAGCACACTGGAAGAAGACACGAGAGAAGTGTTTTACACTGTTCACATCTGTGTGTAGTTTGCCGTGTATGTGGCTAATTATTTTATGTTTGTGTGTTACTATGCAAAAATACCATTTTTAGAGGAGGTAAAATAGTTTTTAATGACGTGTGTGACATTTTGCATTTTGTGTGTGTGTTTTGGTGGTATTGTGTGTAGAGTTTTGAGAAATGGAGCCATAGTTTCAAAAATTGTGTGCAAGTAGTTTGCAAAAACTGTAATAACAAGCTCTTGGTAAGATGTTTAATTGTTTAATGCATACTGTTTATTTGAGGATTTTATTTTGGGGTTGTTTTGTGTGTCAGTGTTTTGTGAAGGACTACATGATCCCGATAGCCAGACTTCTGCTCGGACTGGACACCACACCTGGATCAGGATACCTGTGTGCTGTGAGTACAACACACACTGTGTGTGTGTGTGTGTGTGTGTGGTGCTGTGCCGTTAGCGTGCGGTGCGGCCGTGCGTGGTGGAGTGTAAGATGTGTGTGGTAGTGTGGTGTCTTCATGTTTCTGTATATCGGTGGTGGGACCTAAACCGAATACACACCAACACATGGGGACTCGTGTCACCGTGGGGACCAAAATTGAGGTCCCCAGGGCAAAAAAGCTAATAAATTGTACAGAACAATATTTTTTACAAATCTAAAAATGCAAAGTTCTATGATCTTTAGGTTTAGGGATAGGGTTAGGGATAGGGGATAGAATATACAGTTTGTACAGTATAAAAAACATTACGCCTATGGCATGTCCCCACGGGATAATACAACCACAAAGACACTGTGTGTGGTGTGTCGTGCGTGCGTGAATGTGTGATGTGTGTGCGTTGTTGGGTGTAGTGTGGGCGTGTTATATAGTCTAGCATATAATAACAAAATTTTTATTTACTTTTTTATATTTATTTTCTAAAAATGCAAAAAGTTTTCTACTGACCATGGTTACGGTCAGCGGGTAGGTTAGCTGCGTGTGTGATCCTTTCACCAGTTGTTGCTGGTGATCAGTGAATAGGACCGATCTGCAAATATCGCTGTGTCAATATGTGTGTATGTTCCTGCATGTGTAGATGCGTGTTTGTGAAGCTGACCTCTGGATCCGGACATACGGAAGATTATTCCAGAAGTTCTGTTCATCTAGCTCAGAGATTCCCATCGGAATCTACCGCACAGAGGCACACTCTCCACCTGAGGTACACTAGACACACTCTCATTACGTCTGTGTTTATTCTCCGCCTATCTAATAGCCTTTCCTGTTGTTGCCATGGTAACACTATGAATATTTTCCTGTGTTATGTGTACCTCCAGTTTCAGGGCTCCGTCAGCACCGAGGGTTTAAGCGACACCAGGGAGAAGGGGGAGGAGTCAAAGGTCCTCACCCGGAGTTCGTCCAGCGGTGACCAATCAGAGTACCCGCTCCTGAGAAAGAAGAGCATGTACTGGACGAGGCGTCTCAGTAGGCGGAGCGTGAAGAGGAGCGATTCCTCCCTTAGCTTCATCCAGCAGCGTATGGGCGTGTCTCGCCGCTCGGAGAGGGAGGAGCTTACGGAGCTCGTCAGGAACCGCATGCAACACCTGGGGCTGCACACAGCCGGATACAGTAAACTCTGACCACATGGCACATTACTGATATGTTTAGAATCCGTTTTGTTGTGTTGTTGATTTACTTATAATATTTTACAGTGGTTTTAAGTGATTGAATGCCTCATTTGTAAGGTGCTTCTTCCAAATGTAAATGTATCTCTCATTCATATAGAAGATGTCACAAATCTAACAGCAAGTGATGTTATGAACAGAGTAAACTTAGGCTATTTGGAAGGTAAGTACCATTGCATTCTTTCATCTACCTTGTAGTGAGACGTTTTCTTTTCGTATGTTACAGTATCTCGTCATTGCCTGTGGAACATGAGGGTATTTTTTGAGTGACAGGTGTATCCACCAATCTCTGTTGCAGATGATCTGAATGACCAGCAGAACTCCATTTCATATGTGCTCATAAACCCCGCCCCGGACACAGTGCTACAGCTCAACGATGTTGTGTATGTAGCGAAAACACTGAACGCATACACAATGACGAATTTAATAGTCATTTTCACCTGTCTGATCAAAAATGACACTGTGAACATCAAAAACTTGCAATAAAATCCTTTAATGCCCTGGATTATCCCTTACGTAATGCACACATGTACACAAAATGTTTCTCATACAAACACATAAACATAACGTCTCAAAAATCACACTAACAGAGTTTTTAAATAGTTATAAATCCTCAAACCAACATCGGTTTACTCGATGTGTTCTGCAGGTTTCTGATTCGTCCGGATCCGCTGGCTCACGTTCCTGATGCTCCGCCCACACAATCCCGCCGCTGCGGGTCCTCGGCGGACACACCAGAACTCAACAAAGTTTAACCAGTGACAATATGTCGATTAGATCAAATACAGCCGCTGTGAATCAGGTAACACTGAGAATACTGCAGAACAGTGATGTCTTAAAAATTAAACATTTATTTTTTATTAAATGTTGAACTTTTCACCAGCTCTTTAAGCTCTTACAGTGATGTAATCTCTTGATGGTTCATATATTTAGATTTATCTGTAATATTTTGGTCTAAACACAGCACTTTAATACTAGAAAATTTAGGGAAATGTGGCTTTTAATTGTGAGGTTACTGTGTTTGAGGAATGTTGTGCAATGGTGTAAAAGTTACCATGTTCCATCAGTAAACAACAGGGATTGTTATTTTAACCTGTGAAGTGTTGCTTTCTCACACAAGACAGCAGGGGGCGCCATCTTACGTCATTGTGTTCTCTCCGTGCAGGAGGCTTCTTTCAAAACAAATAAATACAGCAATCGGGTTGCAAACATATTTACAATGTGCATTTATAAGTTTAGTTTGTTTGCCATGTGTTTTCCTTCTTGTTTATACATTTGTTTCTGTTTACAAACAAACATCTTAAAATTTATTTTTCTGCAATATTTGGAGTTGAAATTGTCTGAATGTTACATTAGATTACAAAACATAAAAGCAAGCAGCATTTATTTAAACCGAGCACATGCACACGTTTCAAGCAAAGGATTTTGCAAAGATGTGATAAAAATAAGTGACAGAAATATAGATATGATGTAAAAATCTTAGATAAAAGTAATAAAATATGTTATGGGCCCGGAAAACATACTCCTAATTGACATTTTTTACTTGAAATTTTTCTTTTTCAAGAAAAAGTTGGATCTTATCTGGAACATATGAGTTCACAGTCTCTCGAAAAAGCTGTTGTAAATAACATCCTAAAGTTAGGATAACTTCACATCTGTCCTAAATCTCAAAACGTAAGATATTTTAAACACTACATTTATTTGGCCGTTTCAAATATTATACATATGGTGTTGAGTCAGAAACCCCAAAGATTAGTTTAGCAATGAGGAATTTCATATTAATTTAATGATTATGAAGTCCAACTTTCTGACTTTATCAATTTTGTCTTCATTATTAAAAAGCAGAGTTCTTTTACATTTATTCAAAGTGAATCAAAACAATGAAGGATTTTTTTCAGAAGTGATGCAAAGTCAGTCGTGAGAAATACTTCAGCATCATTTGTTTGCAGATGATACTTGCTTTGATGTTGTGTTATACAACGCAGTGACATTCTAGCTGCATACTAGTAACAAAAAAGTGGAACGTGTTGTTATTCTAATTACCATGTAATTTAATAGATTGTAATTTGTCAGATATTTTTGTGGATCGTGTGCCTTTAAAAATTAAAGTGTTTACAGCATACAGTGTTTTTGTGTGTGTGTGTGTGTGTGTGTGTGTTCATGTTTCTATATCCCGGTGGGGACCTAAACCTGAATACACACCAACACATGGGGACTCGTGTCACCGTGGGGACCAAAATTGAGGTCCCCACGGGCAAAAAAGCTAATAAATTGTACAGAACAATATTTTTTTTAAATCTAAAAATGCAAAAAGTGTTATATGATCTTTAGGTTTATGGGTAAGTTTAGGGGATAGAATATACAGTTTGTACAGTATACAACTCCTTACGCCTATGGACTGTCCCCACGGAGATAATAAACCAGACATGTGCGCGTGTGTGTGAATTAGTTCTTTTTTATGGGTATTAAAGATGTAAAGGTGTGTCAGCTTGGAAATAAAAGATGAGATGGAAAAAGTGGGAAAATCAATGTAACTGCCAGCAGTGTGGGGCACACACACACACACACACTGTGAGGCAGTTTCGGTCGACAGGTCTGAGCAAGAGGTTGAGACAGGGAGGCGTGTGAACAGCATGAAGATGTGTGTGAGCAGAAATGTTTGCGTGTATAAGTCGTAAATAATTATTGAATTGAACTATTGAATGAAGTAAACTCAGTAGATGTAAAAGCTCTCAAACTTTTACTGTCTGTCTGTTTTTCTTTCATGTAATTTAATATTTATATTAAGTGAACATTATTTTAAGCAAAAAAGCTTTGGGGGACATGAAAACAATCAGTTAAAGTCCTCTAAAGTTTTTAACCTTTCAATAAATGTATAGCTGTGTGTGTGCGCGTGTGTGCGTGTGGAATATGAAAAGTTTTCTTCAACTTGCCTTAAATTTTCTATTCAAAATGTTTTAAATTTTGTTACACAACACGTGGTGTTATAATGATGGCACATGTTATATATAACATTTGCTCAAGGCCATGAGCAGTTTTTTTTTTATTCCAGGACATGTGATAAATGTTTTAATATAGAATTAACGTGTTTTTAAAAGTAGTCAAACCATTCATAAAATACAAACAATAAACATGTTTCCTAGACACTATCTTCTTTTGTAAAATCCTGCCAGCAAACAGAGCGGAAAAGATCCCCTCAAGCTACATCCAGTCCTAGAAACCCTTAACTTCATAATTAAACAATAAATGGTTATGAATGTCAAACAAAACAGTTAATTCATATTAATCCTAAATGACTCAACGGGATCGGCAATCGTGGGCAGTTTGTGGCACGTAACTCTGTTTTTTATTATTATTTCTGCAGAGCTACGGTGAGAACCTTCACTGATCCTAATCTCTTCATCCTGTAGAGCTGTTTTCTGATTGGACGATATTAGCTGTAGCGTGTCATTATCTAGAGTGTGACGGCCTCAGGCCCGAACCTGTACGCATCACACAGCACCTCAGGCTACACAGTTTAAAATCATCATTCACACCCACAAACACACACCCACAACATTTATCAGTGTGTAGTTTCAAACGACCTTTAAACGCACGCTGCATGAGAAACATAAACTGTGTGTTTGCTCAGAGATTGCTCTTCCAGAGCTCAGGGCATGTGATGGCGTTTTTCTGTTGTTTTGTGTCAACTTAGATGTTTCTCCTAAAATTGCTTTGGGGAAATAAAAATGAGTCCATGAAGAGTGTGGAGGTATCAATTAATGTAGATTGTAGAGGTAAATAATCTGCATTTGGGAGAATTTGATGAGAAATGTTTGAGTTCATATTGAGATCTTAAATAATATTGACTTTTGATTGCAGACTTGACAAATCTGAGCTCAGTTTGACACATTGTTGACGTCTCTTCTAAACATAGTCACTTATGAAATTTCTGGATATTTTTTTCAGAAGAAATAGCAGGAGACTTTAGCAAAAGTTTCCATTTGCTCTCTAATCTCCTTTAACTTTAGCATCAGTAGCGATAGAACTTGAGTGAGCAGACGTCACATCTGTCACAGTGTCTCACGGGACATTGGACCATGAGAACCAACTTCACCCTAAAGGACTCACACACACACTCCTCCCTCAAACTACAGAGCAAAAGGTCAGTGTCACTGCCTCACACACACACACACACACACACACACACACACACACACACACACACACACGTCTGGTTTACTATCTCCGTGGGGACAGCCCATAGGCGTAATGATTTTTATACTGTACAAATATTTTATCCCCTAACCCAACCCCTATACCTAAAGATCATAGAAAAGTTTTGTTCTGTATACGATTTATAATCTTTTTTGCCCCTGGGGACCTCAATTTTGGTCCCCACAGTGACACGAGTCCCCATGTGTTTGTGTGCGTTGAGGTTTAGGTCCCCACCGGGATATACAAACATGAACACACACACGCACAAAGCATTAAAATAGCTTTCTGGATTATGATTGGTCAATTGGCTGGAGATTGATCAAATATTTTTGCATAACGTGCAGTAACAATATTCAGCTCATGATTCAATACAAAACCGATACTGGGTTCATGATTACAAGATTGAAAAAAAATTTAAACAAAGAAACTAAAATTCCATCAAATAATTATTTCCAAAACACAAACAGTTTTCAATAACATTTTTTGCATGCAACTTCAATAGAATTGACAGCAATCAATGTTTTTTTAATCTACACTTTGTAAAATAATCCAAATTGAGTAGGTACACTCTCAAAAAAAGGTGCTTCAAAAGGTTCTTTGATGCCATAGAAGAACCTTTTGGTTCCATAAAAAACCTTCTGCTTCAAGGTTCTTCAGATTATAAAAAAGTAAGAAAGAGATGGTTCTTCAAAGAACCTTTGGCTGAATGTTTCTTCTATCTATGGCATTGCTGTGAAGGACCTTACAAGCACCTTAATTGTTAAAAGTATGTCACAAAAAATTTAATTCAAAAATTTAATTCAAAACAAAATAATTTTAACATAAAATTACAATTTAAAAAGGAATTAAGAAATCTAACCCAAAGAGAGAACTTCTTAAAGCTGGAAAATAAATATATATATATATTGATGCAGGTCATGTGTTGGCAGCTCAACCAATAAGATTGCTCATAAAAAAACAGCTCTATGACACTTATTTCTTTTTTTATTGCAATATTTAGTGTCACAAAAGACTTTCTACTTGCTGCTCTGTTAGTTCTCATATCAGAGTTTTTTTTTGTACTGTTCACAAAACTTTTAATACATACAGTATGATTATTAAGTTGTAATAAGTTCTACTTATTCTTCACTTTATAATGCAACAAAGACGATCTCATACTCAATGCAAGTGTTTACATGTCACTTTCAAACGATGAACTTTGAGGTGCACATAAATGAGCACAGCATTAGTTCTATCAGATGTGTGTTTTCATTGGTTTAGCTGAAAATCCTCGTGAAGTGGTTGAATTTCTGAGTTCGAGTGGGGTCGAGTTTCTCCTCCTTTCACCTCAGGATTCCAGTCAGGCTCTGACAGGGTGTGTGTGTTTGGGGGATGTAGTGTCATGTTTAGGGGACGGTCAGCTGGCTGAACCTCCTTGGCGTGCATGTGCTGCCTTTAACCATTAAACACATTAGCGTTTAGCATGGTTTGCATTTCACTTCAACAGCTGTCTGCTCCAAGTGACTCTAATGCATGTACGCTTTCTCTCACACACACACACATGCACACACACACGTACGCACACACACACACGCACACACACACACACACACACACGCATGTAAACAACACAGACACATTCAGGAATAAGTTTGACCAGCTGACAACAACACACAAATCTATTTATACACACATTGCAAATAAGATCTCTTTAATTCCCCAATTGTTTCTCTTGGTATTATCCCAGACGGAAATGTGATTGCTCAGATGTTGCGTTTTCATGGAGATTTGATGGAGTTCTCAGGTTGTGTTTCATTTATCTCAGATGTTTCTCCAAAAAGTGCTTAGGAAAAACAAGAGATCTCTTCTAAAACACTTATGGCGACATCTCTGGCTCTTGTTCTCAGGAGAAACATTTGAGATGCAGATGAGACTTGAGCAAAGGTTTCCATCTGCTCTTTCTTTAATCTCACTGATGTCTAGGAGAAATAATTGAGATATTACAGTAAACAGGCCTCGTCTGTTTTCAGCTTACACACATATTCACATACTCCTGCCTAATGCACGGCATGCACGTACTTAAAGAATGATACATGTAGACACGCACACACCCCTGCTGTTCATGTTTGGATGAGCGAGAGAGTGTGTACTCGTATTTTCCTGTCATTGATGGGCTCGGAGTGAAACGTTATACGCTCAACATGCTCCTGGCAAGGACACGCATCCGCCGAGAGAGCGCGAGAAAGCAACATTAAGAAAGAGAGAGTAAAGATAGATGCTGGAGGAGCGAGCGAGCGAGAGAGAGAGAGAGAGAGTGAGAGAGAGAGGTCAAGGAGAGAGAGTGGAAGACATGATGGTATGCTATGAGAGGAATGCTGTGAGGTATTTTAGATGATGCTGAGTGAAGAAGATTGTCTCAGTCAACAGAGTCTAGAGGGTGACCACCTTCTTAAAGGGATAGTTCACTCAAAAATGAATTCTGTCATCCTTTATTCACCCTCTTGTCAGTTCAAACCTGTATGACTTTTTTCTTCTGCAAAAGACATTCACATTCTTCAAAATATTTTCTTTTGTGTTCTGCAGAAGAAAGAAAGTCATACAGGTTTTAAATGACAAGAGGGTGAGTAAATGATGACAGAATTTTAATTTTTGCGTGAACTGTTCCTTTAAATAAGCATATGGAGGTTCATATGTACAGTCACATACTGATAAAATGTATACCTTGAATGCACTGTAAGCCACTTTGGATAAAAGCATCTGCCAAAAAATGTAATTGTAATATTAGAGACACTGAACACACGCTCTGAAAGTACATGAAACTCCCTGCGTGTGTTTTAAGGAGTCTGTTTTGGACAGTGAGTGAAGGCCGAGCCCAGGGGTGAGGTCTGGACAGTTGTCGGAGACTAAGAGAAAACGATACAGCGAACAGCTGAGAAACACACACACACACACACGCACACACACGCACACACACACACACAGCAATGACAAACAGACTGCCAAACGACAAACATACCAAATGTTTCAAGGTTTGAACTTCAATGTCAGATAAGTGAGATGAACGAAATAAGAGACAAGAAGAAACCTCATTGTTAACTTCAAGAAATAGGTGCACTGTTGAGATCTTGCTGAGATCTTTATATACACCCAAACAAACACCCAAATAAACACACATCAACCCCGTGTTGTTGATAAGATAAGACAGACTGCATGAAGTAACAACAGAAATGCACTTTGTAGCATCATGCCCAAAATATACACTGTAAAAAAAATGTAATTTTACTGTTATTTTTTACTGATTAATATTATGGCCAAAAACTGTAATATTACGGAATTTTACTGCTTTTTATCTGTTATTTAGAGATTTTCATTTTGAAATACGGTCAAAAACTGTCAAATTACAAATAGACTGCAAAATTACAAGAAAAACATGAAAATATAATGTAATGTAATTTTATGGGGAAAATGTTATTTTACAGTATATTTCTGATGCCCAAGCTGCCAGAAAATTTCTGGGTTTTTTTACAGGATTTTTTACATTCTATTTTTGAAATACGTGTGAAAGCCATCCACATACAGAAAAAGACTGCAAATGTATAAGGAAAACATGGGGGAAACTGTTATTTTATGATTATTTCTGGCGCCCCAGCTACCAGAAAATATTTTTAAAAAATTACGGGTTAGAACTTAGAACTCTTATTTTACGTTTTTATAGAATATGTTTTGTATTATTCTTAAATACTTTAGTTTGTTTTTTCAAATGTGCAATTGTATGTAAATATGTATTTAATGTTATATCCTTCGGCAATAAAACGTCTCCTTAACATTCCTAAGATCTCATTTTGAATGGTATTTGTACCACGGGCGGTAGTGGAACGCTTCATGATGAAAGACTCTTGAATCTTAAATTTGACTCAAATATTTCAATTTGTAACTCAACATTTACTTAAGTTCAGAATCCTATTCTAACACAAACCTGACAGTTATGAATAATGTCATTATCCAGCATTTTCTCCTGAATAAAAACAGCTGCAAACATGTTGAGGATCTAAGCAGCTGGTTTTACAATCTGCTCATTTCTGGAAGTAAATCTCCTGTTCTGTCTGTCATGTGTGAATTGGGCTTTATTTCCTGCAATGAAGTCTGAAGTGTCTCCTTTCTCACCGGGGCAGATCTCGCTCTCTCGACTGCTCTTAGCCCTCAAAATGCATGATTGCTTATCTAACATGCATAAACATGCACACACAAATAAAATCCTCTCGGTGCGGAGTACAGGTATGCTCGGCTCAGATTTAAGATTTCTCCAATGGGGGTTACTTCTATCAACAGCTTTAGAAATGCAAATAAAGCTTTATTATTTAAACGCCGTGAGGGGAGGGAACGTACGGATGCATGAGGGAAGCATGCGACGACTCGTTCGGTGTGTATGTGTGAGATTTGTCAGGTGATTACAGTACTCTGCTGTCCCATTCAAGACCTTTAAGGTGACAGACGGCTCTTTAAAGCGTTCACACACTCAGCACAGTGGTCTTTGATCATGCACGAGGCGATTTACAAGTTCACTTTGCTAGAAAACTCAACTTTTGCTCAAGATATTTTTGTGTTGCTCTGTTGCATTTTTAGGACGGATTGAACCGCGCGGATGAACATCAAGACATGTTAAGCATCCAACAAACATGTCCGTTCGACTAACCTGGCATTCTGTAATGATCTATAGATAACTGAGAACAGTTTACATCTAAAATGCAAAACATAAGCAGTTATATTCACGGAACTTGTATGCATGAGGCTCTGTATTAATCAGGATTTTTTTAGGCTAAACTGATTTACATATCCTTACACAAGTTCAATTTAATTGAAAACTCTCCTGTTTCTAGATTTGTCCCGAGAGAAAGAGCCAGACATCTCACACATGTCTCCATTAGAGTTTGAGAAGAGATGTCAACAATGTGTCAAACTGAGCTCAGATTTGTCAAGTCTTCAATCAAAAGTTAATATTATTGAAGATCTCTATATGAACTCAAACATTTCTAATTAAATGTACTCAAATGCAGATTATTTTACTTCTACAATCTGCATTCATTCATTTATTCTTTGTGTGTGTGTGTGTGTGTGTTCAGATGGTGAGGAAGGAAATGTTTGAAACACAGGAACAGGAAGAACCTCTGGTCAACCAAGTACAAGCATTTATACGACTGACCTTTTAACCCTCGCACTTTTTTGCGAACACTTGCAGATTCGCATGCGAGAATCAAACTGAAACTTTTGCTTCTGCGGCACGACCAGCTCTTGTATCTCTTGAGCAGGTTATCTAACAGTCGTCGGTTACAGTATTGGCACGGCTTTTCTCGTTCACCCTCATTCAACGTTTTTTTATGCCCCACGGGTGCAGATTCCAAAATCAAACGGTTCCCACGGGCCAACACACGCAGACATGCACACATAATGTGCGTGCTGTCAAACATGATGTGTCATTACTGTAACTCCTGAGGCGATGAAACTACACTCTCACGGTTTCATGCCAAGAAAAGAGAATGAAGAAAAATATTGTAGACTTTTGCATGAACTAACTTAACTGTTAAAGGACAGAGCACCTTACTAATATGATTCCGTGAATGTATAACCACACACTAACACCGAAATAAATCAGTGTGGTTATGGGGGGAAATTCCTCTGACATATTTATATTTACGTCTTTTGAAGTCGGCACATTTGAGAACGAAAGAGATTTGACTAAGAAACAATAAACTTACATCTACAAAATAGTGATTGGAAATGTTGTGTTACTCTGGTTAACAAACGTTATTCCCTTGCGCACACAGTTGGGTTCAAATTCTATAAAGTATGTCAGATTTACATTTCATTTACGACTTTAAAAGTTATTCATCTTGAATAAATCTTAAAACTACTATGGTCATCTACCATGATATACAGTACACATGATAGAAAATAATAGCACAGAACTATAAGTAAAACCATAATACATATCAGAAAAGGTTGAAAAAGGCATGGCACGTACAAATTAAAGGGGTCATATGACACGGCTAAAACTAATATTATGGTTTGTTTTAGATGTAATGCAATGTGTATTCACTATTTAAGGTTCAAAACGTTGTATTTTCCACATACCGTGCATGTTTGTATCTCCTCTTTGCCCCTTCTCTCTGAAACGCGCAGCTTTTTAACAAAGCTCATGGCTCTGAAAAGCGAGGTGTGCTGTGATTGGCCAGTTCACCAGTGCGTAGTGATTGGTGGAATACTGCAAGCGTGTGATGGAAATGTAACGCCTCTTACCATATTTGGAACATCAGGTTCCTCTTCAATTGTACTGACAGGTGCGCCCACTTTACTTGCGTATACATTTGGGCGGTCTTAGTCAAATCAGACCACCAACTGACGTAGATTTGTGGGGGTGTGGCTACACGAGGCGTTTCAGGCAGGTCTGGGTGAGCATTCGCTTTTACATAGAATGCATCTTTTGTTCCTACACTTTCATTTGTGCAATTTTACGTGTCTAATACATGCATGGGCAACTTATAACACACCAAAGACACGTGTTCGCGCCATATGACCCCTTTAAGGGCTCTGGTACAATTGACATAGCATCATCTCAAAACATGGAAAATCCACAACACCATTTGACAGGTCAGTGATGGGCCCTCGTGCACAGCTATAAAACATTCTCCTGAGTTTCCTCATTTTCAACTGAAGGACAAAAGTCAACACACTTCTGCAATCACACGCACCAAACACAATCAGGTCTTGATGTGTTAACGGAATCCCAGTTCTGCCCCTTTTCTGCAAGTTCACAACCGGTGCCAGCAAAAGGCAGCGATCCAGCCCATCCCTCCTCAACCCTGTTCATGGGACAGGAATAAACTTGTACATCCCACATCAACCCTGGGAAAGTGTGGGAAAATGTTTTCTTCCCTGGCGTAGGGAGTACTCGCAGTTTTTTTCCTGATTCCCGTGTATTTGAACATATCTTTGCACGCTGTACCTGCGCGGAGGGGAGGGGGCGTGAGAAGCCATTCAAAAGCCCAGGCGGCAGTGACGTCAGCAGCGCACGCTCGAGCTCACGCTCGCCGCGCACAGACTCTCCTCCAGAGTTCCCACGAGCGGCAAAGCGTAGAGACGCTCTCAAGAGTGTTTGGGACTTATTTATTAAACAACGAGGATATTTATTGACACACATTTGCACTTTTTGGAGACTTAAGGAGACTTTTGGATCTATGAGAGCTTCGGGAAGGACTTTGAAGAAGTTGTAACGCCGAGACGGAGTTATGAACCGTTTCTGGGTGAAATTAACGCTACTGGCTGCAGCATCGCTCGCGACGGTGGCACAAGGTAACGTTATCAGATCAATTCAATCACTTGGTCAATTACATCAGACATGTAGTCACTTAAAATGTACTTAAATGTAGCGAAAACGCAGGTTTGTTTTGTTATTTTAGTTCTATAGGTGCAAGATTTCTTTACTTGATGTTTGTTGTGCGTTTTTGCTTTAAGCGTCACTTGTTGGAGTTTATCATTTAATTTTAAGATGAACCTTTATTGGCTTTGCTTCTTTTATTTATTTGTTTGTGGAGTAGTTTTTTTTAGTAAAACGTCTTCGCAGTTTGGGGTTACACTGAGTTGTTTAAGTTAGGGTAGCTATATGCAACGAGAAATAGATTTAATTAAGTATCTCTAAATCTACTCCTGTGTGCAGTGCATTTGTTTTTAACTATTTTGACAGTCGTCTCAGTGTGGAAAAATGACCAAATTTGATTTAATATTAAAACAAATTAACTTTATCTGTCTATCGCGTTCACCCACTTGTTGTGACTTTGACATCGTTTCTCATAATGTATTACGCATAACCGCAAAGATCACACAGTAAAGTTGCGTAAAAGTCTTATTGAGTTTTTGTTTTTTAAAGTTGTGGGTTTTTTCTTTTTTTTTAGCAGCAAGCTGATGTTGATTGAGGTGCATTGTGTGTATTTGCCCCTCACCCTGCCTTTTGTGTGTGTGTAAAGGGCTTTTATGGCGTGGGAGCGGTGTGTGTGTGTGTGTGTCTGGAGAAAAGCGATCCCTGAGTTAAGGGGGGGGGAGGCGGGCTGTTGTTCTCGTGCGCTGGTAAACAATGGCTCGAGACAGTGTTTTATAGGCTCGTGCTGGACTCTGATTTCTTTTGTAAGTGCGGCGTGGGCTCCGCAGCTGTCGCGCGCGCTCCCGTCAGGCACTCGTGTGTCGCCCCCCACCCTCGCCAAACACGCGCGGGCCGCAACGCCACGCACCCGCAGCCAGAGAGGAACCGAGAATAGGGCAAGAGTCACGTAGACAGAGGAAACTACACGATAAGACAGACAGGAAATGAAAGAGACGTTTATTATAATGAAAGTGAACCATTCGAGATTGCTTAAAAGTTAATAAAACAAGATTTGCTATAAAGTAGCCATAAGATACTATACTATAAAGATACCCCTGATTAACACATGCATGGTACTTCTATGGCCAAAGGTGATGTAAATGATCCCTTAATACGAAAAGGAGTCGATCCACCAAAAAACATGGTTATGTCACTTTTACTATAATAAAACCACGGTTCATTTGACGAAGGACCTACAGTCATGGAAAGCTTTTCGGACTTGTACAACATAACACAATATTGTATAAACGTTCTTGTAATCCCCAGTTTTAGGATATTTAATTTTCTAGAAATCTGCAGATTCTATATAGTTATATTATTTACGTACACTTTGAAACGGTTTCCAATAATCAATAATGACTATCAAGACGAAAGTCTTTGAAAATCATGGGTGTTAAGATGTGGGAAAGTAGGGAAGAATTAGTTCTAGTGGTTAAATCCATAATAAGAGCTAGTCAGAGTCTGAACTTTGTCTCTAGACAGTCATTACCAATTAAAGACAGCCCGCGGGCAGCTGCTTTCATTCAACAAGTGTACAGCTGCTGTCTAACACGACCGGCCGAGATGTGCTGCTAATCCTTAAAGTGCGACGAGGCACGCTTGTGCAAAATAAATAACTGAAATAAACCTCCTCCAGGACCCGAATATCGTGTGTGTACGCCCTTGCAAAACTGCAGGAAAGTCAAGGCACATGTGTTCTGTCAGTAAATCTTCAACTGTGAGGATGATGTATTAATATACTGAAACGGGGTGGACTGTATTTCCAATCGTTGTTAAAAGCTGACCACACGGCGAGTCGATTGTTGTGGATGTGAAGCTATTTCCATGCACAGTCTTGGATAACTGGATTTTTTAGGACCTCTTTAGTTGAATACTCAAGACCCCCCCCCATCCTCCCGCTCCTCCATCAAAGTCAGTTATTCACGACCTAACAAAGGGCCAGTGGCTCTCTGCTGGGGCCACAAAACAAAGGCCCGGGGCTCTGTATTCATGTCCTCTGGGTCCTGAGCTTCCTTTGTGATGCTCTGCGTGCATGTGCGCTCGGATCGACAGGTGCGCCACGCTCGCACAGGTGAGCGGGCGTGAGTCTTACCCGACCTCCATTCCCGCAGGTGAAGTGCGTGGAGGCTTGAATGTGGCAATGTCCTAACGAGTATCTGTGTTTTTGCGTTTAGGTCAGAGATGCCTGGAATACTGTCAGAACGGAGGAATATGTGAGCTGAAGGCACACGGAGAGGCGGCGTGCAGGTGAGTGGCTTAAAAAGTGCAATAATCTGCCGCACTCTTCAAAAGAACCATTTTTGTGATCGTTTTAAATTCTCCAAAAAGATGACACAGAAAACACGGCACGCGTCCAGTGAAGCATCACCGCATCACGGTCACTGGAGGGAGTAAGGAAGCGTGTGCATGTATGTAGCATGTAAATGCGTGTAATTGTGTGTCGCCGGATCAAGACGACGGTCCACCCCGTTGAGATTCCAAGTTTGGGACGGGACCCCTTCTTAGCAACCGCACAAAGCTTTCGGCAGCCCGCGAGAGCCAGTGCGCGCATGCGTGAACGTGCACGCGCCCATAGCCATTCTGTTTCAAACTCTGATAAGAGTCCCCCCCTTCTCCAAAAACGGTCCGTTGGTGCCCTGCTGCAGTAGGACGCTGCCTGAGTTAATGTCTATTCATACCATTCAGAACAACAGCTGGCCCTCACACCCTATTGTCCCCATCACACACACACGTAGAACAGAATAAAACGTGCACACGTGCGCAATAGACACACACATTTATCCATAAAAATCGAAACGTATTTGTTTAAAATCTCATTTTTTGACCGATGTGTGGTGTGTTTTCTTCATACTCGCATTAACAGGAGTTGGAGTGACTGTGTGTGTGAATGGTGTCCTTTTTGGAAGGCAGATGGCTGTGGGTGGGTGGGTTGGGGGGGTAATGAGATTGCAGGGACTCATGAGAGTGGCCTCTGTGTGTGGGACTCTAAAGGGAGAACATTTAAACGCAAACAAGTGTGCTGCCTCTCATTCGTTCTAGCTTTCATCCTTTTCGTTTAGCAATTTTTGATCTAGAAAAAAACACTACACACAACTTGATTGACTTTCACAGTTATTGTTGATAAATAATAATTAGAGCTACGTAGATTTGACTCTTTTTCAAGCGAATCGAAGTAATTTTGTTTTTGGGCTTTACCGTTTAGAGACGCAACAATTGCAAAATGCAAACTTAGTTAAAAAGTGCACGTTTTTGAAAACGATGCCGAGGTCCTCTCCAAGTAAACTACAAAGACGAGAATTTGTGAAAGCGACGACAAATTTTGCGTTTCTTTACAAAGTGACTTCGGCAACTATTGACCTGGCTAGCATAGTACACCACAATGCTTTTAGTCGCCTTTATTGATCTGTGATGACATCTGCACGCGAAACATTTCAAAATGCTCATTTTTGTTTTTATAACGTTTTGTTGTGTGATTGTACCGTGTGTTTTTTGTAGCATGTTGCAGATGGTTGCGTACTTGGCCAGATTAAACAAGTTTCACTGTAATATTAAAGTGATCGGTCACCCAAAAATGAAAATTCTATAGTATACTCAGCCTCGTGTCATTTCATACCTGTATAAATTAGAGAAAGATATTTGGAAGAATGTTAGCAATTTTCAATTCTGTGACATCATTGACTGCCACAGTAGTAAAAATTAAATGGTAGTCAAAGGTGCCCCAGAACTGTTTGTGTTCCTAAATTCTTCAAAATATCTCACTTTGTGTTCAACAGAACAACAAAATATACAATATGTTTTTTCCTACTATGGTAGTGAATGATGTCATGGACCTGAAAATTGCTGACATTCTTACAAATATCTCTCTTTGTGTTTAACAAAACAAAGAAATGTATATAGGTTTGAAACAACCAGAGGGTGAGCAAATGATGACAGAATTTTCATTTTTGAGTGAACTAGCCCTCTTAGTAAAAGTAAATATGTTACTGTTTTTATTGAAAATCCACACCTCTCTGTAAACCCCATGTGATCTGTGGACTCAATTCATAACTGATGAACGATAAATAGTGTTAGCACATCTACACACCACCAGAGTTTTACGCTTATTGTTGAGGGTTTTGAAAAATATTTGATTCTGAGTTTGAGCATTTAGGAGCACTAAGGACTGGATGAACAAATAAGTTTATGAAAGAAAGCGGTTTCGTCTATTATTGTGAAGAGATTTGAGGCGCTCTGGCGGCCAAACCCTGAGCATCCTGTTGTGATGACCCCGTTGATAAACAGGAAGAGTGAAGATATTTTTGATCCTTTTTCTCCCCGAAATATCTCATCTCAACTTTGACGCCTTTCCTGTACGCTCCGATTCTCATCCTTGGACAGTGTTTGTAAACTGTCGCTTTGTGTGTAAAACGGCACGGGGATTTTACAGCGTTTGAAAGAAAGATGTTTGAGGTCGCTGGATTGAAACTGTTCAACTGTGTGTGAACTTCTGACATTTGGTAAAATTGCGCACAGCCTTTGATGACACAGATGACAAGTCTTTCGAAATGCTGAGGATGGTTTAGCGCTGGTTAAAGTCACATGTACCCGTTTTTTAAAGGTGCCACATTGACACCAGTTTGAAGAATTTTTAGATGTGGTCGAAGTTACGTGTCCAATCAGGATTGGTTATGTGTGGTCTGCCTTTAAAAGATTTATTTAACATTTATTTGACATGATTAAGATTTTATATCTTAAGGATGAGCTTGGACATGCTTATTAGGAACAAGATGTTTTTGGAATCAGTTGAAACACATTTTTAACTCCTGACGTGTGTTCTGACGCTTTTGGAGTGTTGCGGGGTGAGAAATTGAGATCAAGATGAAACCCTTGAATAAACTTTCTGTTTGATGGGTAATGTATACAAACCATGTACACAGCATCTTTTACTGTCTGTCTATTATGACTTTGCCCTTTGTCGAGTCAGTTTCTTATACTGACGTTTTTTTATTTATTTCTAACTTTGTTTGTGTGTAATATAAAATTTTGTATACTATAAATAAAACAGCGCATTTGACACTTAATATACCATATAACATAATATGCCTTTTAAATCTAGATACAGAGAAAACACGAGGAATGTTTCATGTGAGCATATTTTTGTTACAGGTTGTGTTTCACGAAAAGATACCGTGAGTCACCATCACCTCTGTAATTTTTTTGTCATGGGGACAAAAATGAAATTTCAGGGTAAAGATGAATATGACTGGTTAGTTTCCTCCAGTCGCCCACCATTTGCAGGTTGACCAAAAAGTTGATGTCAGTTTATGTTTTGTTGAACACAGTGGCACAGACAAATATGTAACGTCTCGTGTTTGCAGAGGTTTAAACTGGTGTAAACTGACTTGAGGGCCAGACGCAAAAATGAAAGTTTGCTGTCTTGATTCACACTCAAGGGCAGGAAGTCTGTGGTGTGATCTCTCACACACACACACACACACACACACACACACACACGCACACACACGTTGTGTTGCAGTAGCAGATGGTAGACCAGCCTACTGGAATGGGGGGGTCTGAAGCCTGCTGTCACAAATGTGCTCAGGGGGTCACAGGTCACCGCAGCATCTGTTCAGAGTCGAACTCGCACTCTCGGACCTGTTGCCACGGCGGGCTGCCGATGACTTCTGCCTCTGGGGACAAAGAGAGAGACGCGGCGCTAATGCCGCAAGTAAACGCAGGCATCTGCGCACACATGCGTCTGCACCGAGACGTCTTTATTACAGCTAACCTAGTTACATTGAGAGTTTATGTCAATATCTGCAAACTTTTGTTTAGCCAGTTAAATTTATTTAAGTTTGATAAATTCAACATGTCAGAGAAATATCACATTATACATGAGCAAAATATACCCCCAGGGAAATTGTATTTATATAGAAAATATATGAAGAGTTTGGTTCCAAAATGAGATGATGCTGTTTTTAAAATTTTTCAAAAATCATGTTTTTTATTCCAATTAATATCAATCAAACTGCAGTTGGTTTGTTTTGATTTAAGCCATAATAACTCAAGAAATACAGCTAACTAACACAATAAAAACATAGTAACATAATAAAAAACATGATTTTGGAGTTATCTCATTTTGGAACTAAACTCTTCATATATTATTATATTATATATATATATTTTAATTATTTATATAGTTGTACGACTGCTGTGGCATAAATTTGCTTTTGTCTTTTTTAATTTGTTAAAGACAAAACCAAATGCATTAAAGGAGGGAAAAATATATGTTAGATTTTAGGTTAAATTGTGGTGACCAGGGTTGTGATGAATCCATAGTAGTATATGGAAATGATGAGAATTAATCCTGTCCATCAACATGCTGTCAAGATAAAGTGAACTATTGGACAGTGGGAGTTTGGGGGGGCGGTGTTTTACCCTCTCCTGGGAGCTGCCTTAGTGACCTTATGCCACTCGCCATAGCAACAAGCTTGGGGGGAGGGTCAGCGAACAGTGGGAGGGGCCTGCAGCACAGCTGCCCTTATTTATGCACACACCTGCTGCAGCATACACACACACATTCAGAGACAAAAATCTTATTTCTATTGCTTGTTTTTTTATTAACTAACACTTCATAAAAAATATTTTGTGGTATTTTTGAATTAAATAAATGACTTAAATATTTGAACATTCATGAATGTCTATGTGTGTTTTTAGGAGTGTGTGCTTGTGGTTGTTAATTGCCACCGAGGAATTTAAATGAGTTAGAACAGTCTTTCTTTCACACACAGGCATGTGCGTGTGTACACACGCACGCACGCACGCACACACACACACACACACAGGGACATATTATATACTTTCCTATACTTTGCCTTTTTTTGGTTTTTGCCTTTAATTGTTAAGATTACATTTTAAGGTGGTCTATAATATAAATATGGACCATAAGTGTGTTTATGTTGTCTGATATTAAACATGTTCATCCTACATAGACCTGTTTTTAAAACTGTGTGTGTCTTGTGCATTTTCAGATGTCCATCAGACTTTGTCGGACCCCAGTGTCAGTTCCCGAATCCGTGCAGCCCGTCGCCGTGTCGAAACGGAGGCGTGTGCCGCGCTCGGACTCAGGGTAATGATGTGGAGGTGACATGCGACTGCGTGCTGGGCTTCAGCGGTCCTCTCTGTCTGACGCCTGTCAATCACGCCTGCATGAGCACGCCCTGTCGCAATGGTGGCACGTGCTCTCTGCTCACCTTGGAGACTTTCACCTGTCGCTGCCCACCTGGATGGTCCGGTACGTGCCATAAAGAGCTGAATTTTGCTCCAGTTAGAATGAGAATGTTGTTGACTTGTTTCTTTCTCGATGTATGCGTGTAGGTAAAACGTGCCAACAAGCCGACCCGTGTGCGTCGAATCCCTGCGCCAACGGAGGGCAGTGTTCAGCGTTTGAGTCTCACTACATCTGCACCTGCCCTCCCAACTTCCATGGCCAAACGTGTCGGCAGGACGTGAACGAGTGCGCCCTCTCCCCGTCGCCCTGTCGTAACGGAGGAACCTGTATAAATGAGGTGGGCTCGTACCACTGCAGGTGCCCACCCGAGTATGTGGGCACACACTGCGAGCGCTTGTACCACCCGTGCCTCCCCTCACCCTGCAGGAACGGAGGAACCTGCTTACAGACCAGTGACACCACTTACACCTGCACCTGTCTGCCAGGTAAGAATCTGTGTGTGTTTAAGTTCCTGCACTTTTTAGTTTTAGTGCAGGTTTATGTTTTGCTTATCTCGATGGTAACAACTCTGATGTGCGTGCGCACAGTTATTCATTAACAGCGTATCAGTCTCTCGTGGAATGTGATGTTAGTTCATCATTAATCCAAGCGAGTGACCTGAATCACTAGAGCTCATAAACACTGTCTGACACGCTTTGATGTGAACGTGAATGATCTGTCTGTCACAGGGTTTACGGGTCAAACCTGTGAACATAATGTTGACGACTGCACCCAGCACGCCTGTGAGAATGGAGGCAGGTGCATTGACGGGGTCAACACCTACAACTGTCACTGTGACAGACATTGGACCGGTAAGACTTCTGGATGATGACACACACCAACTGATTTCACAAAGGTAACCAACCTTGTAACCTTTGACCTTCTGTTCACAGGTCAGTACTGTACAGAAGACGTTGACGAGTGTGAACTCTCCCCCAACGCTTGTCAGAACGGCGGCACGTGTCATAACACCATCGGCGGCTTCAACTGCGTGTGTGTGAACGGCTGGACGGGCGACGACTGCAGCGAGAACATCGACGACTGCGCCAGCGCCGCCTGTTCTCAAGGCGCCACGTGCCACGACCGAGTCGCCTCGTTCTTCTGCGAGTGTCCGCACGGACGCACAGGTGAGCACCTGCGCAGCTGAACGGTTTACAGTTTTAGGAGTCTTTTGATAGTTTTCTTACCAACTGTGTTTGATCCACAGGTCTTCTGTGTCACCTGGATGACGCGTGCATCAGCAACCCGTGTCAGAAGGGCTCCAACTGTGATACCAACCCGGTGAGCGGAAAGGCCATCTGCACGTGTCCGCCCGGGTACACCGGGTCCGCCTGCAACCAGGATATTGACGAATGTTCGCTCGGTAAGAACAAGGTTCTGATTGGTTAAAGAATGTTAAATGCATTAGGATTGGGCACGGATAGAAACCGTTTGCGTTTGGTGCATTTCAGGGGCGAACCCATGCGAGCACGGTGGACGATGTCTCAACACTAAAGGCTCGTTCCAATGCAAGTGTCTCCAAGGTTACGAAGGTCCACGCTGCGAACTGGACGTTAATGAGTGCAAGTCGAACCCCTGCCAGAATGACGCCACCTGCCTCGACCGGATTGGTGGATTCCACTGCATTTGCATGCCAGGTATGAGCTGTTTATTGTACACAGGACGTCTGAAGAATTAGCATCATCACATTCCATGATCAGAGGTTCATTACAGGTGTGTGTGTGTTTGTGTGTTTAGGTTACGAGGGTGTGTTTTGTCAAATAAATGCTGACGACTGCGCATCACAGCCTTGCCTCAACAACGGAAAATGTGTGGACAAGATCAACTCATTTCACTGCGAGTGCCCGAAAGGTAACAAACTACAGAGAGAGACGGGACGTTTAGCTCTAATGATTTACAGAAAGAGCAACCAGAGCAAACACGGTGTGTGTTTTCTTACCAGGGTTCTCTGGGAATCTATGTCAGGTGGATGTGGATGAGTGTGCCAGCACGCCCTGTAAGAATGGCGCCAAGTGCACAGACGGGCCCAACAAATACACCTGCGAATGCACACCAGGTACATGCACACTGTTAAGGGGGAACTGTTTACCGCTGTGCTTAAATAAGTGTCGAGATTTAAGAATATTAACGTCTGTCTGTGTCCTGCAGGTTTCGCTGGCGTTCAGTGTGAGTCGGATATCAACGAGTGTGTGTCGAGCCCGTGTCATTACGGAGTGTGTCGAGATGGCGTGGCCGCTTTCACTTGTGAATGTCGTTCGGGATACACTGGCCGACTGTGCGAGACCAACATTAATGAGTGCTTGAGTCAACCCTGCCGAAACGGAGGCACCTGCCAGGACAGAGAGAACTCGTACACCTGTACCTGCCCCAAAGGAACCACAGGTAACACACGCATAGTGTTCACCAGTGGTTCTCAAACTTTTTCGTTGTAAGGCCCCCTTTGTGTAGAGTGCATTGCTTTGCGCCCCCCCCAAATAAAAACCTATAATCTTAAATTTAGAATTTTAATTAACAATGCTGAAACATCAATACTTCTTGTTGGTGGTCTTATTTTTCTGATGTTTGATTGCATACAATTTATGATAAATTTCTATATTTCATATAATGCCACCAAATCGGTGCACCCCCTGGATCCATCTTGGGGCCTCCCCAGTTTGAGAACCACTGCTGTACACTACAAGTGATCGGATGTTCTGTTCTGATGCAGGAAAACTATTTGTGCAACACAAGGTGGAATTTCATGATCTTGTAATTGTGTCTGCAGGTATTAACTGTGAGATAAACATCGACGACTGCAAAAGAAAACCATGTGACTACGGAAAGTGCATCGACAAGATCAATGGCTACGAGTGTGTGTGTGAACCCGGATACACAGGTGAGAGAGCACATCAGCATCTTTGTGTGCGTGTGTGAGAACAGGTGAACAGGTGGCCAGCGAAGTTCAGAGCTTGTGTATCAGATAACAGATATGACTTAGGACAGAGACTCTTTCCCAACTGGGACACACACACACACACACTTTATTACTTTGACCTGACAAAGCACACTTTTAAGTTGCATGTTATACGATATACAAGGTGCAGGTGTTTATGTGTTTCTATACTGTGTATTAAAGCACAGATATTGACCAATCAGCATCCAGGACCAGTACTCCCAGTATCCTGTTTACAACAAGAACTTTACATATTTTAGTGAATGAATTGTGTGTGAAACAGTAAAATAAAGTCCCATTGTTATAGGAGACTCTAACAGTTTGCCATTACACTGCAGAAGAGGGGTGTGTGTGTTGAAGGGTAATTGTTGTTCGGCCGTGTGTGAAATAGGCTCTGTAAGACCTGCCCTCCCCCAGAGAGGGTGTGAGGGGTATGTGAGCAGGGTCTGAAAGACAGAGAGAAAGAAAGCTAGAATAAAAGGGCACAAGAGGGTGGAGGAAATCCTTTGTGTGTTTGGAGCAGAGCCGGAGATTTTGGGATGGGGCCACACACACATGCACACAAAGAGAGACAAAGAACAAGAGGTCAACGCACATCTGAGTTTGAATTCCTTCACTGTGCAACTTTTTTTATTTGATTCAATTTCAAGCACTTCAAATCACTGAGTTTTAACTTATTTATTGAATGATCGGTCATAAACCACAGCATTACAAACGTATTAGCCAATAACGTCGTATGTTCGCTTTATGCAGTCCATTCAAATCCGGATGTATTTAAACAAGTCCCTGCCCTGCTTCTCGATAAACATCGAGTTCTGCTCAGAAATGCACCACATTGGCCATTTTTATACAGATTTTCTTTCTTACTCTCACAGGTTCAATGTGTAACATCAACATCGACGACTGCGCGCTGAACCCGTGCCATAACGGTGGCACCTGCATCGACGGGGTCAGCACCTTCACCTGCATCTGTCCCGAGGGTTTCCGTGATGCCACCTGCCTCTCTCAACACAGCGAGTGTTCCAGCAACCCCTGTATCCATGGCAACTGCCAAGACCAGATTAACAGCTATAAGTGCGTGTGCGAGCCCGGCTGGACGGGCCGCAACTGTGACATCAACATCAATGAGTGCCTGTCGAACCCGTGCGTGAACGGAGGCACCTGTAAGGACATGACCAGCGGATACGTGTGCACCTGCAGAGCCGGATTCAGCGGTGAGAGACAGACACTCTGTGTCCTGATATAGCGGATGTGTCCCAATTTGTGTACTGTCCATCTGAATAGCTTGTAGGATTAGACTAGAGGAGACAAGATGATGTACTACTTTCATTGGATTTAAGATGTGCATCCACACATGATATTACCCACAACCCCTTGGGCTACTGCCTTAATACACGCTCAACCACATGAAAAACACTGTAGTATACTTTAATATGAATAATTTCTAGATGTTATCGTGTTTTCTATCATAAATATTAAAGTATACTATAGTGTTTACTGTAATTTCGCAATTCACTATAATTAATACTACAGAATGCTGTAGTATACAGTACATTGACAAAATGCTAATATTATCATATAGTATTCTACCGTTTACTATAGTAAATACCAAAGTATACTACAGTTTTTACTACATTTCATGAATGAACTATAGTTTATACTACAGAATACTAAAGTAAGCATGAACAAAGTGTTTGAAATACTATAATATGCTGTTGTATACTACAATTTACTACTGTTCAATATAGTACATACTTTTTAAGTTTGCTACGGTATTTACTACAGTTTAGGATTTTACTGTAGGTAATACCAAAGAATACTGCAGTATGCATTAACAAAGTGAGGTGGTACTATCATGTACTACATCATACTATAACTTACCACAGTTTACCATAGTACATATCAAAGTGTACTACAGTTCTTAATAGTTTATAAATTTACCGTAGTTAAGAAGACTATAGAATACTATAGTGTACATTAACAAGGTGCTACAATACTACAATATACTAAAGTTTACTATAGTAAATACTAATGTATACTTAAGTATTTTTTTCATGTGGGCATCAGTATGTAGTTTTCATACCTAGTGAAGCACATTTTAGGGTGTAGTATGCATAGTGGGACCTTCTGTTTGTCACTTTGCAGACTTATAAATGAGTTTCAAAAAGTGTGTGTGTATTGTAAGCTTGACGCAGTGCGTTTTCTTGCATACAGGTCCTAACTGCCAGACTAACATTAATGAGTGTGCTTCTAACCCCTGCCTGAACCAGGGCATGTGCATCGATGATGTGGCCGGATTCAAGTGTAACTGCTTACTGCCTTACACAGGTATGAACGCACTAACCTGCGCTTTGCTGAGCATACTTGAGTTCCTGTGACCATCAAAGCAGCTTTCTGTTTAAAACTGCAACATTTCTGGAGGTTTCTGGGACATGAAATCACACGAATTTGTCGAGGGTGGGTACTCGGATAGGTCTACTTCCTGTTTGGCCCCTTCCTGTTTCCTGTTGAGGTAAAGAATTGACAATGGCAGGAAGCGGCAAGTGACTTCCTCAGCCAGCTGGTCTCCGTGGAAACAGATAAGGAAGTGCCTGCAGGAAAAAAAAACGAGGCAGTAGAACAGAACGACTGTGAAAACAAAACGATTGACCCAGAAGGAATCGGCAGGAATGTTTTGACATGTTCCGTGCTGAGTTTAGAGGAAAATCTAAATGGACAGAGAGAGAAATCAGATTTTAAGTGATATGATATGATATGACTTGACCTGATTTAATTGAATGCCATCACTCATGTGTCTTTCTGTGTGTAATGTGTATTCATACCTGTTTCAGGTGACGTGTGTGAGAGCGTTTTGGCCCCGTGTTCTTCACAGCCCTGTAAGAACGGAGGCGTTTGTCGTGAATCTGAGGATTTTAGGAGTTTCTCTTGCGCGTGTCCTGTTGGTTGGCAAGGTAATGGTGTGTGTGTGTTTTATGTTGTCTACATGTCATTCATACCTTCATCACGCTAACCTCTGTCATCTCTACAGGTCAGACGTGTGAGGTGGACATCAATGAGTGTGTGAGGAACCCATGTACCAACGGAGGAGTGTGCGAGAACTTGCGTGGCGGCTTTCAATGTCACTGTAACCCTGGATTCACGGGAGATCTGTGCGAGACCGATATCGACGATTGTACACCAAGTAAGAAGCATGGAAAAAATGTTCAATTAAAGTAAACAAATACAACAACATGCACAGTGAATATGCTAACATCTCTCTCGCTCACAGATCCCTGCAGTAACGGTGGTATCTGTCAGGACCGCGTGAACGGTTTTGTGTGCGTGTGTCTGGCGGGTTTTCGTGGCGAGCGTTGCACAGAGGACATAGACGAGTGCGTGAGCACCCCCTGTCGTAACGGAGGGAACTGCACCGACTGTGTCAACAGCTACACCTGCAGCTGCCCCGCAGGATTCAGCGGCATCAACTGTGAGATCAACACACCCGACTGCACTGAGAGGTGAACACACTGCTCACACACTTTCTGAAGTATGCACTGTGTGTACTTGGTTATTCCTACACAAAACTAGACAAGGAGGAAAAAAATGCAGAGTTCAACATGCAACGAGGTCATATGACAGCAATGTAGAAAACTGCGTTTAGGAATATTTAGCGTTGCACAGTGCATACTCTTCTCATACTCTTGACATTTTAATTTAATTAAGAATCAAGTATTTGAACGTTTGCTGAATTTGTCTGTTTATCTCCTCCAGCTCGTGTTTTAACGGTGGAACTTGCGTCGACGGCATCAACTCGTTCTCCTGCGTGTGTCTGCCGGGATTTACCGGGAATTACTGCCAGCACGACGTAAACGAGTGTGACTCGCAGCCATGTCAAAATGGAGGTACATGCCAGGACGGATACGGAACCTACAAATGCACCTGCCCGCACGGCCACACAGGCCAAAACTGCCAGGTAAACACACACCTGCTCACCTTTTAAAACAAGGTTTTTCATACATGCGGTTGACTCATGTTTGTACGTTTTGTGTTTTAGAGTCTGGTTCGCTGGTGTGACTCTGTCCCTTGTAAGAACGGGGGCTCATGTTGGCAGCAGGGGGCGTCGTTCACCTGTCAGTGTGCCAGTGGCTGGACGGGCATCTACTGCGACGTCCCAAGCGTGAGCTGTGAGGTCGCCGCACAACAGCAAGGTAAATATCTGACCATAACACGGTAAACGCTTTGTAATACTGCACGTGCTAAACTCCCTCCCTCTCTCTCTCTCTCTGTCAGGAGTGTCTGTGGCCGTTCTGTGCCGAAACGCCGGTCAGTGTGTGGATGCTGGGAACACACACCTGTGCAGGTGTCAGGCTGGATACACGGGCAGTTACTGTCAGGAGCAGGTGGATGAGTGCATGCCGAACCCCTGTCAGAACGGAGCCACCTGCACTGATTACCTGGGAGGATACAGCTGTGAGGTATGAATACACACACACAAACATGCATGTACACACACGCACACGTCATTTACAGGAGTCTAACAAGCTTTCTCTCTACAGTGTGTTCCAGGATATCACGGAACGAACTGCAGTAAGGAGATAAATGAGTGTTTGTCAAATCCCTGTCAGAACGGAGGAACCTGCATCGATCTTGTCAACACTTACAAATGCTCATGCCCACGGGGAACACAAGGTACATGCACATTTCCGTACGTATGTGCAGGTATTCTGCGCCTGCTGTTTCACTTACTAAATCATTTGTTTTCCCTGTCCGTCTTCTCAGGTGTTCACTGTGAGATTGACATAGACGACTGTTCCCCGGCTGCGGATCCGTTAACCGGTGAGCTGCGGTGCTTTAACGGAGGCCGTTGCTTGGACCGCATTGGTGGTTACGGCTGCGTGTGCCCGGCCGGTTTTGTGGGCGAACGCTGCGAGGGCGACGTCAACGAGTGTCTGTCTGACCCTTGTGACCCCAACGGATCCTACAACTGCGTCCAGCTCAACAACGACTTCCGCTGCGAGTGCCGTACGGGATACACGGGTACGAACGTTCACAGTTGTGCACACACAAACATTTAACACACATCAGTGCTGTAAGTGTGTAGCAGTAATATTAATGATTCTTATCTCTGACGAACTTCTTTAAATCAGATTTTTGAGCCTCAGAATAGTTCGTCAAGAATCCACATGAATAGAATTAATAGTACCAGCAGTTCTTTGTATAGTTTTTGTGTAACTGTTTTCTAATTGTTTTGTTCGTGTTTGCAGGCAAACGCTGTGAAACCGTGTTCAATGGTTGCAAGGACACGCCGTGTAAAAACGGAGGGACGTGTGCCGTAGCCAGTAACACGAAACACGGATACATCTGCAAGTGTCAACCGGTGAGTAAACCTGCACAGATGAGCACGTGTACCACCCGTCCATGTTTGCAACACAAAGAATAAATCATTCTGACCTGTTGTACACATCTCTGTTGTTTACTCAGGGCTTCTCTGGTTCCTCCTGCGAATACGACTCAAAATCCTGCGGCTCCCTGAGATGTCGCAACGGCGCCACCTGTGTCTCCGGTCACCTGAGCCCTCGCTGTCTCTGCCCGCCGGGCTTTAGCGGGCACGAGTGCCAGACGCGCATGGACTCAGCGTGCCTGACCAACCCCTGCTACAACGGGGGCACGTGCCAATCCATCAACGACGCTCCGTTTTTCCGTTGCTCCTGCCCGGTTAACTTCAATGGGCTCCTTTGTCACATCCTCGACTACTCCTTCAACGGAGGGCAGGGCAGGGACATAGCTCCGCCTCCGGAGGTGGATATCAGCTGCGAGGTCCCTCAGTGCGAAGGGAGGGGCGGAAACGCCATCTGCGATACGCAATGCAACAATCACGCCTGCGGCTGGGACGGTGGCGACTGCTCTCTGAATTTCGACGACCCGTGGCAGAACTGTAGCGCCGCCCTGCAGTGCTGGAGGTACTTTAATGATGGGAAGTGTGACGAGCAGTGCGCCAACGCCGGCTGCCTGTATGACGGTTTCGACTGCCAGCGACTGGAGGGGCA
The DNA here is from genome assembly GCF_024868665.1 of Triplophysa rosa. Taxonomy (NCBI): domain Eukaryota; kingdom Metazoa; phylum Chordata; class Actinopteri; order Cypriniformes; family Nemacheilidae; genus Triplophysa; species Triplophysa rosa. Next base: position 20,214,473 of record NC_079908.1, read on the forward strand.
GTGCAAGTAAGTTTTGTTTTATTTTTGTAGTCTTACTTAGTGATGAAATGTGTTATAATGATTTGTTTCTCTCTCTCTCAGTCCGTTGTATGATCAGTACTGTAAGGATCACTACGCAGATGGTCACTGCGATCAGGGCTGTAATAACGCGGAGTGCGAATGGGATGGCCTCGACTGCGCCGAGGACGTTCCTAAGAAACTTGCCGTGGGAAGTCTGGTTCTCGTGGTCCACATTCCACTTGACGAGCTCCTCAACCGTTCTTCTTCATTCCTGCGTGAGCTAAGCGGCCTGCTGCACACCAATGTGGTGTTCCGGCGCGATGCTAACGGAGAGCCGCTGATATTTCCTTACTATGGTAACGAACACGAGCTGAGCAAACACAAACGCGCCGACTGGAGCGACCCCGCCCAGCTGCTGCAGCGCGCTAGGAGGAGCCTGACGGCGTTTCTAAAGCCCCGCCCACGACGAGAACTGGATCAGATGGAGATCAAAGGGTGAGCGAATCCAAATCCATTTGATCACTTGCACGTGTAAACATATTGTTCAAGTCATCGTCTTTCAACACGGTATGTGTTTGTGTTGCAGGTCGATTGTCTATCTAGAAATTGACAACCGTCAGTGTTATCAACAGTCGGATGAGTGTTTCCAGAGCGCCACAGACGTGGCGGCGTTCCTCGGAGCATTGGCCTCTAGCGGAAATCTCAATGTTCCTTACGTCATTGAAGCAGTCACAAGTGAGTGCCCAAAATGTATTATTTAAGACTGACTATATTGTACACAGACTCGATGCAACGCACACGCTTATACATGATTAACTTTGTTTTAATCTTTCTGCAGGTGAAGATGGACCTTCAAAGAGCGGTGAGATGTACCCCATGTTCCTGGTGCTCCTCGCTCTGGCCGTCCTAGCCCTGGTGGCTGTGGGTGTCGTGGTCAACAGAAAGCGTAAGCGGGAACATGGACAGCTTTGGTTCCCTGAGGGATTTAAAGTCACGGAACCCAAAAAGAAGCGAAGGGAGCCGGTTGGAGAAGATTCTGTGGGACTCAAGTGAGTTTTGCTTCACTTTAATGTACAGTTGCAACTGCTCCTCTGAAAGAAATGACATTGACTGATTTAAAAAAAACACAAAATCATAAACTTTCATAAATTTCCCATCAGGCCTTTGAAGAACTCAGACAGCTCTCTGATGGACCAGCAGCTCAGTGACTGGGCAGATGATGACATCTCAAAACGATTCAAGGTAAGCGTGCTCTCTGTTAATTACGCAGGTTATCGGTTGATATCATTGGTCGGTTGGATGTGTGACGCCGTGTATATTTGTGCAGTTTGAGGAACAGGCCATTCTGGACATGACGGCTCAGCTGGATCATCGGCAGTGGACGCAGCAACATCTGGACGCCGCCGACCTGCGCTTGAACTCGATGGCTCCTACACCTCCGCAGGGCGAGATCGAGAATGACTGCATGGACGTCAACGTCCGCGGGCCTGGTGAGTGACCTCACTGTTGTGTACTGACTTGTATATTTGATACGTGTATAAGCAATATTCAGTAACCTCTCCTCTCGCTCTCAGATGGCTTCACTCCACTGATGATCGCGTCGTGCAGCGGCGGCGGTATTGAAAATGAAAACGGCGAGGCAGAAGATGATCCGTCCGCCGATGTCATCACTGACTTCATCTACCACGGCGCCAACTTGCACAATCAGACAGATCGGACTGGAGAGACGGCATTGCATCTGGCGGCACGTTACGCACGTTCTGATGCGGCCAAGCGGTTGCTGGAGTCTACCGCTGATGCTAATGTTCAGGACAACATGGGCCGCACGCCTCTACACGCTGCTGTTGCAGCCGATGCCCAGGGTGTCTTCCAGGTAAAAAATACACTTTCAGAATAACTTACACTCTAACACTTACATACGTTGTTCACATGTAGTGTTGTAATGTTGCTGTTTATATGTGGTCAGAGCTCTTAAACATTGTGTTTGGTTCAGATTCTGATCCGGAACCGAGCGACGGATCTGGACGCTCGTATGCATGACGGAACAACACCGCTGATCTTGGCCACCCGATTGGCTGTTGAGGGAATGGTGGAGGAACTCATTAACTCCCACGCTGACCCCAACACCGTTGATGATTCAGGTATGAACACACACACGCGCACACACACACTTTGTCTGTAAATGCACAATAGATCTAATCTCTTTGTGTCACTCTCTGTAGGTAAATCGGCTCTTCATTGGGCGGCTGCTGTCAATAATGTGGACGCTGCTGTTGTTCTTTTGAAGAACGGTGCAAATAAAGATCTACAGAATAACAAGGTGTGTGTAATAAAACAAAGCCATCGTCACTTATTTATGTCACTCTCACGTGTTCTTTTTGTGCAAAAAAAATGTTTTCATTACATATTTTTTGCTTTACTTAGAAATTACGTAAAATGTGTTGGGTCATGTTGACATGTGTCTGTGTGTAAGATTCATGAACACTAATATTGACTTGACTGTCTGTGTGTGTGTCTGAGCAGGAAGAGACGCCCCTGTTCCTGGCAGCACGTGAGGGCAGCTACGAGACCGCCAAAGTCCTGCTCGATCACCTGGCCAACCGTGACATCGCGGATCATCTCGACCAGCTTCCGCGAGACATCGCACAGGAGCGCATGCACCATGACATCGTCCGCCTGTTAGAAGAATACAACTTGGTGCGCAGTCCACCGCTGCCCCTGTCGCCGCCCCTCTGCTCTCCCAACACCTACCTGGGCATCAAACCCAGCCCGGGCAACAACGCCATGGGCAAGAAGGTGCGAAAACCCGGAGGAAAAGGTGCGGGCGGTAAGGACGGAGGAAAGGAAATGAGACTCAAAAAGAAGAAAAACGGAGAGGGCAAAGATGGTGGGATCATGGAGGTGGGCGTCCTCTCACCCGTCGATTCGCTTGAATCGCCACACGGCTATCTATCAGACGTCTCTTCGCCGCCAATGATGACGTCACCCTTTCAACAGTCCCCGCCTATCACTTTAAATCAACTCCAGGGGTTGGCTGACTCCCGCATGGGCGGTGCTCATCAGGGTATGGGCAAGCCGTTTGACTCCGCCCCTCCTCGTTTGTCCCATCTCCCGGTGGCTAACGGTGGGGCTCAAACGGGCGCGTGCGATTGGCTGCAGAGGGTGCAGCAACAACAGCAGCAGGCAGGGTTCACGGCCCTCATGCCCACAATGCACCCCGGTATGCCGCAGGTCATGGGTTATCCCACGATGCAAAGCAGCCACCTGGGCACAGCGTCGCACATGCTGTCTAACCACGCCCACCAAAACAACCACCAGAGCGTCGTCACCATGCAGCACCAAAATTCCGGACACATCCTCTCGCATCACTTCCTGGGAGACCTGAGTGGGCTGGATCTTCAGTCCGGCTCGGGACACGCCCCCATGCAGACCATCCTACCACAGGACAGCCAGCGCATGGCTTCTATCTCCAGCACGCAGTTTCTAACCCCGCCTTCTCAACACAGTTATTCTAACCCCATGGACAACACGCCCAACCACCAGCCGCAGGTGCCTGACCATCCTTTCCTCACACCGTCCCCCGGCTCTCCCGACCAGTGGTCTAGCTCGTCTCCACATTCCGTGTCTGATTGGTCCGAGGGAATCTCAAGCCCGCCTACCAGTATGCAGATGAATCATATCCCAGAAGCCTTTAAATAAGTGGGATGTGGCATCGCCAAGCTAATCGACAAAGGACTGAAAAGACTCTGTAAACAATTTTATATTAATGCTAAGAACTGCTTTGTTTGAATTTTGTATGCCAAGAACCGTTTTATTCATTTTTTGTATTTATTTATGAGCGTTTTTGGACGACAGATATAAATGATCCTTTTTTATTTATTTTTATTGCTATTTTTATTTCGACCATTTAACTGCTTTGAAAATAATGCTGAAAGTTATTATAATGCTGCCAGAAAATAGTTTTTAAAAACGTTCCGTGTTGTTTTTTGTTCTTGATTTCAATTAAAATTTCAGTATTAATTAGATTTTATATGGTCCTTTTTACCGAACGTTTAGGTTTCTGTGAACAAATGTAGAAAAGAGTCTTAATATTGTGATGTAACGCTCGGATTTATTGATATCGACACGCATGCACGCACACACTTGGACACGCCCGCTAGAAACGTGTTTTTGTACATGTAAAGACTGAGTTATGTTAAGTTTTGTCTATAGACACTGGTCACTGAACACAAGCCCTTGGGAGGTTTGTGACAGAATGGTATTATTTTTCCCATGGTACCTTGCATCAGGTGTTTTGGGTTTCATATGTAGCGTAGCCATCATTGTTATTTATTGCCTGCTGTAGACGTGTAGTACATGTTCTTCACATGTAATGTGTTTGTTTGTGTGAGTGTGTGTGAGATAGAGAAAGAGATTAAGTAGTGCCAGATGTATTAGTGCAGGGGTGTTTATGAGTGTGCGTGTCCTAGTGTGATGTCATCAGTGCTCAGGTGGTGTGATTGGGTTTCAGATGTGTTATGTTTTATAACTGCTGATCAAATGTTCTAATGTTGCTGATGACATGAAAGACAAACTTGTTGTAAAAAAAAATATTTTGTAAAGTACCTTTTCTTGACACAATAAAGAGCACCTTTTGGTGAGATTACTTTGACGATTTTGTTGTCAGAATTGATCGGTCTTTATTTTGTTTGATAATAAATCCAGTAAAAAATCCCATAGATTTACACTGCCATCTAGCCAGTGTTGGGTGTATCTAGTTACTATTTCATTACTTTTCCCTTGAAAAAGTCAAGTAAGTGATTACTCTCATTTATTCTGTTAATACAGTTACTTCTGATGTAATTAAACTGAATATTGTGTGTAATATTTGTGCGCAATAGTGGAATTGACATCAAAATTCAAAGTCTGACTTTAAAATCCATGCTTTAATGTATAATTCTCACATTTGTAAAACATTGGTCAATTAATAATAATACTAGTTTATGTAGTTTTATTGGAATGAATGAAAAAGAGCTGTTTCATGTCTCCTTGAATCACTTAACTAATCAAGGTTGATATAGGATATAGAAAGTAATTAGTAATAAGTAACTAAATACTTTTTGGAGAGAGTCATTTGTACAGTAATCTAAATACACTATTGAATATGTAATTAGTAACTAGTAATTGAATTCATTAACCAAAACACTTAATCTAGCAACACCTGTATAACCGCTCAATACTCCCATATGGACAAGTCCACATTTATAAAAACAAATCAGTAGATACTCAATCCTATTGCTCATGTAAGACTCCATCAAAACCAAGATGTTTTCACTTTGGTGATAAAGTATTTTGTGTAGTATATTATGAATATTTCAAATAGGTTTCAGTGGTTCAGGGGTTCATTTTATGTGGTTATTTTTGACCCCAAAGCCTCTCAGGATACAAGAGTGTAAATGCTTTTCTGTGATCAGAGGAAACCTGTGATAGCCACTAAATAAATCTTTCACACACTAAGACCTTTATGGCTATTTAAAGTTTGAAACTTCATATGGACCAAACAACTCTACTGTTATGAATATGGATTTTGAGTTGAGCTCTATGGTTCTTTTGAGATTTAAAAAGTTCTTGATGTGTATTATAGGTTCTGTAGATCGGTGTCTGCTTTGGGTTCTTTTTTTGGGGAGCTTCTACGACATGAGAATGTATAGATTGGTTTGGTTCTAACTAAGCACTGATCACGAAGAAAGACTGAATGTGTCATGAAACATTTACTTTGTTTATATTTCTATATATTTCATCAAGTCGTGTACATTGGCTGGTTATTCCATGGAAAAAATAATTTATATGTTTTGTCTTACACACTAAACAGATTAATTTTTTATACGTTTTTTATATTTGTATTTTAAGATATTTTAAAATTTAGTAATGTAACAAAGTTTAATTTATTGTATCAGTGGATTGTCTCAGGGTGACGCACGCACGCACGCACGCACGCACGCACGCACACGCGCGCACGCACGCACGCACGCACGCACGCACGCACGCACGCACGCACGCACGCACACACACACACACACACACACACACACACACACACAGCACAGCTGTCATGTAACATGAATCAATTGTTCCCATCATTCTCAGCGGGGGTTCGGTTAAGTAAACGCAAGGGATTGAGCCAATATCAAATGAATGAACGCTGTCCTGATTTGTACCGTAACGAAAGCACCAAACACTCATGTGCACGAGGGGGCGCTATAGAGCTGTGCTTTCCAAAATAAAACATTCTTACAAAGCGACTACGAGTTTAATGTGATGTCATCTGTAAGGCACACATCACACAAAAATTCATACATTTCCTGTCTTTACATTATTAGACATTCAATCTTCATTAATTAAGTAAAAACATCAATATGGATGTTTTCCATTTCGTCACGCAAATTAAAAAATCTATTTATTTTCTATTGCCGGATTAAATAATAGGAACAACATTGTTTTCAAATATGATTATAACAATGCAACATAAGTAAAATAACGTAAAGCAAATGAAAAGGATTACATTCAGTTACAAAACAGCATAAATGACATCAATTATTTTGAATATATTTTCTTGATGTATCGTATCATGAAAATCTGGTACTTTATTAATATTTTAATAAGTTTAATAAGTCTAATAAACCTCTAATCTTTTATTTTATCACTTAAAAATATTACAAAGTAAAGGCAGACCTTGAAATCATTGATTTCAGTACGCGCGCATGCGCACTGGGGCTTCGTGAGAGCGCAGATATCCAGTCACAATAACACCGGGCGAGAATCCACCTCGCGTCATGGCGTCTCCCCATGACAACGGCAGCGAGACAATGTAACGGCGTCCGAGTGGCGGGAGATCCGCGATCGAAAATGTATTTTTGAGCTTTTGTAACATTCGTTTCGATTGATGGAGCCGTTGACGTCATAATTCACAGAGAGAACGGCGGCGCGTCCTGCGGCTGTCATGTAGCGGAGGCCGCGGCGAGTCGGATCGCATCGCATCGCGTTGCTGGGCGGGGAGGGGAGAGATCAGACGGCCCGGAGATCTTTAATAAAAAAAGCATCGGGAATATTCATGCCTTTCTGAAGCCGTGCGAGTGGATTTGACGCAGGGCTGAAGGTAAACTACCTGTGATGATGACAGGTGCACATATATTCGATTTCAATGATAGTAAACAGCTCATTCATTCATTCATATCTCGCGTTTGCTCACGTCTTTCGCCGAGCATGCATTAGAGATTAAACATAGATGTCCAGTGAAATATATCTAAATATTATCTGCGTTGTTTCGGAAGCATCCATTCTTCACTTTTGAATATTCATTCAATGATATTGGCAGGAGATCGTTCACCAAAAAACTGCTTTGTCCATCCAGAATCAATGTTTGCTGTTAATATCAGTGCGATGGTTTATCACTTTTATTATTGATAACCGGGCCTGGACAACGCATAGAGTTATTCTTGGACACGTTTAACCCGTAAATCATCTTTATGTCTTTAAATATGAAAGACTGTGTTTACATATTACAGATGAAATGAGATGGTTTAAAGATCACAGTTTTCCTTTCATGTGTTGACAGTTCCTGCATTTCCTACTGAAACACAATTTTGGGGTGGTGCATTAAGAATTGTGTTCGGTAATAGTCTACAATTTGATTTATATTTACATAAATGCATTAATAGCTGGCAGCTGCTATATGTAAATCGTCCACCATATTGGAGCAGTCAAAGCCGCTCAGTAAACACTCGAGAAAGTTGACTGTGTGTCTGCAACCATAGTTGTATGTATTAACAAATATAACGTGTTGTTGTGTAGAACTAAACATTGCTCAACTAACACAAGACATTGATGTATTTATGCCTGCTAACAAGATTTATATTGTACATTTTCTAAAGCCTCTGTGTGTTTAGGATGGATGTAGGTGCTCTTGCGGGTGGGGACGGAGGTCCCAGGCGAGTGGATTCGGTGGAGGGAGGTCTTGAAATTGTGCCACTGGAAATGTATGACTCTGCCCGGGCTAAGATAGAAGCAAACCTCCGCTGGCTGTTCGCCAAAGCTTATGGTGAAGGTAAGAGATTATCTCTGTGTACCTCTCTTCTCAAATCTGGACACTGCATTCTGGGCCCAACACATCACTTGACATCTGTGTGTTTCTGAGCCGACTGCAGTGAGATGTAAAGATCCTGTGGTTGTGACAGTGTGTGTACAGGGTCGGTTATACTTGTTATACTATAAAATGAATCTTATAATGTCAACATGTGAGAGATTAAAACCATTTCGTCATTAGAGACCCTTTCTTCCATAGCAGCAGATTCAGAATCGAAAATCTTTCATCGCAAAGCTCCATTATAGATTTTGGGCTGTGTGTTGACAGGTGGACAGGTAGACGGGTACTGAGGAGGGCGTGTGTGTTCTGAGTCTAATCGATGGACTAAAATAACAGCATTAGTGTGACATCACTAATCCTTTAGACTGGAATAGCTGTATGTGAATGTGAGCGAGAGCACGTGTGTGACTGACTAATGTTTTATTGCTAACTGCGGTCATACAGCTCTGGGAAAAATCCAGAGACCACTTCAAAATTATTTTCAGTTGTTATGAATTTACTATTTATATGTGTTTTGTTAAATGGAAAATCATTTTTGTTTACTTTGTGAACTACTGACAACATTTCACCTAAATTCCAAATATCCGAATATTGTTTTTATTTGCAGAAAATAACAACTGATCAATACTGCAATACTTGAATACTGCAAAGAAAACCTGTTCATATTCATTTTTTAAGACCATGCAACTTTTCAAAATGTTTTTGTAGAAGAAAATAAAAAATAATACTTGAGAGGATAACTCGGCGATTCGTGTTGGGTGACTTTGTCACTCCTGAGGTTTCTGCTTTTGTTGGAAATGAACAGACACTGGACTGGAATAGTCTCAATACATGTAGAAATGTGGGGCTGGGCGATATATATCGCGATTCACGCTAATTATACATGTCTAAATCGATTCTGTGTTTTTTGCACAGCTCTTCCGTGAACTACGGCTCTTTTACCAGTAGGAAGTACTGCTCGATCTAAAATCACTTACGAGATTGAGTCGTTTAAAACGTGCATTTGAAAAAGCAACATTTGTCAAACATCATCACTATAAATATACTTTATTATCATGAAAATACCTGAGAAGGTTTGAAGAACAGCGATAGAATATGACCATTGGCATTTCCTGGAACTGATAGTTCTTCTTCTGTTTCCCATATTCATAGTTTCTGCGCAAGAGCGCCCTCTGGCTTTCGGATGTGGCGGCATTTAACCGTAATTCTATGAGAAATTGAGAGCATAAGAATCGCACGAACCGATAAATGAACCGATCAAAATAGCCATGAAATAATTGAAACATCACTGTTAAAACCACACAATATATAAATGTGAAATGTTTATTATTGGCAAGGTGATGACTGGTCATTACTCAATAAATTAAACACAAAGTGAAGTGAAACCATGTCTAATACTGTCATGTTTAATGACAAATAGTGCACACAGTAGTGTTAGACGTATAGCATTAAGCTATTACTCACAAGTCACAACACAGCAATTGTCTGTTTTTAGGGTTTTATTATAAATTCAAAAGCATGGCTAACTACAGTTACATTATGGTAACCACAAATTAACCATATTTTTGCTGCAGTAATATCATATTTTAATCTTTGCCATACAAATGTTAATCAATATGGCAAAAATGAGTGCTGCGTCCCAATTCGCGTACTTATGCTATGCCCTTATAAGTATGTGCTGTTTTTGTTATGGAAAAATATATACATTTAAGTGCGTAGCAAAACTGTATGCACGCACTGGGACATACTACCGTGAAACGGAAGTGGCGGTTGTTGCCTAGACGACACTGTGATCCTTAACTGTCACAAACATCAAAATTAGGGATGCACGATAAATTGTCGGCCATATCAGTATCGGCCGATAAATGTTCATTTTTAATGTTATCCGTATCGGCCGATAAGAAAATTTAGTCCGATATATAATAGCCGATAAATCATAAATAATTTCCTCTGGTAAAGCTGCATGCTGCTCACAGTTACTATCTTTCTGCCATGATCATTCACTTACTGCTATTAGCAAAACATTGTTGATGTAGGTAGATTATGTAGATACAGTATTTATGAATGTGTAAATTATAGGAACAAAAGCATATTGTCTGAATCAGACTGCTGTCTGAATGCTTTCTGTCTTGAGACCTGTTAGACATGTGGCTATTAACAACATTTTTCTGGGTTGCTCTGGAAGAACATCTATAATTTGTTTATTAAATAAAAAACCAGAAAAGTTTGAAGGTTAAAGAATCGTTAACTAGTGTGAAGTAGGCTTGGTACATGATTTTCAGGGGGTAAAAGAGAACTAATGGTTACCCAGTTTTCTGCAGTCAGTGTTTTCAAATAAAAGCGTTTGTCCGCTTTTTGCCTTTTGTTTCAGTTTTAGGGAATTTCATATTAATCTTTAGATACTGTTTATCGGCCATATATCGGTTATCGGCTTCCAACGTTAAAGAATAATCGGTTATCGGCCAAAATGTACATATCGGTGCATCCCTAATCAAAATACAGCTCTTCCTTGCATGTTAGTGTTTATTCATTTGTTATTTTGCATGTAATGTTTACTGTATACTTACGTTTATGAATTTAGCGAAGGATCTTTTATTTCATTTTATTAATGCAGTGTAGCATCACTAAACTCCGCCCTATCGCAGTGAGTTGTGGGTAATATCAGCCGTTAAGCGTCCGTGGAATTTTCACCGGAAACAGAAGACCATCCGGGACTTTGAGAATACTCATTTCAGCATTCTATGGTGTGAGACCTCGCCGCAGACTAATTCTGTTTTCGAATACGGACGGATAGCGTGCATGCGAATTGGGACGCCGCAATGGTTTCTACACGTTTACTATAATAAAAGCATGGTTCATTTTTGTAAGGGACCATATAAACTTTCAAGTAATGCCAATTTTGCTGATCTCACTGCTTATATTTCAGAATTATGCGATTGTATTGATCGGTTTTGTTTTAAAAGAGCTTATAACAAGACTGCTTGGCTATCAGCACATTTGATGTGTGGAGCTTGCTGGTGTGTTTTAACAGTTGATCCTTTACAAGGGAAACCCTCAGTGTGTGTGTGTGACCCATTTCTGAGTGTCAGCCTTTATTTATTTATGAGAAGTGGAGCACACCCATTCAGCGACGAACACACACACACTCACACCATTAAAAACTCATGTCACTTCCGGAGATGTGTGTGGTGTGCACTTCTTTGGTTAAAGAGAGTGGTACCGTGGTAATCCCAGTGATGGAGATCTGTAAAAAGCACACATTTCCTATTAGAAAAGTCTGCCGCTGTTAATCTTCCCAGGCTTTAATCTGATTGGTTGACCTTTGACCTCCAAGTTAAGCAGACCTCAGAATGACCCTGGTGGAAGAGAAAATGAACATACACGCACAATGAAAATAAACCTGTATGTCAAACAAACAGATTAACAACGAATTCCACCTGTTATGTCAGAATGAACGAGAGCTGCTTGTCAGCTCAGCTGTGTATATTTCCTGTTTGTAAATCAAACAAACAAGTTCAAACACATTAGTTAAACATTTTCATGGTTAAAATCATGGATCATGGTTAACTGTGTCATTAGCAAAACCCACGTCGAGAACTTTCTCTGGAAGTGTTTGCGAGTCTGGTTTTGGTTCAGCGAGCGAGAGTTTAGCCGTTGACGTGTGGCTAAAATCTGATAATCTCAGAATCACCTGTCTGACATGGTGTGTCCTCACAAGCACGTAAAATCCATTACACACATTTTAATGGGTATAATGGTTTTAATGGGAACTGTACCAATACATAGGAACTATAATGGGTCTCTACTGGTAATGTGTTGGGTTTTATTGGTGGGATATCTGAGAGATGAGAACCATTAGGACACCATTAAATTATACTGGGATAATTCTCAAAACACAATACATAAAGGAAGTCTTGTAATGGTTTTAATGGTAATCAGCTGATCATAATGTTCATAATGGCGTAATGAAACCATTCGATTTGATGTTTTTGCCTTTTGTCATTTCTACCCCAAAATTATTTATGGTTACAAGAGAAAGCAAATCAAAAACCGTACTTGTGCCAGCTATTTGTTTTTTAATACTTTATTTTAAAAGATTTTTCAATTATAATCAGAACAGACAAACAACACAGACCACACCCCCCCTAAAAAAGAATACAAATAAGTAAATACATACAAAATAAAAAAGAGAACTACTATTAAAATAATAATAATACTAAGTACAAGAAAATGATGATAATAATTATTTAGTTCAGTGTCCAAAAGTATTATAGTGACAGCTATTTGTAATGTAAACTGGAAACCGATGCTTGAAGAGAGATCTGTCTCACTTTTCTTCTCTCTCTCTTTCTCTCTCTCAGAGCACATCCCCGCAGACCTGAGGGACCCGTTCTACACAGATCAGTACTGCGTGGAGCACATAAAGCCTCCGGTCCTGAGCCTCCTGCTGTCCTCAGATCTGTACTGTCGGGTGTGTGCGCTGCTCCTGAAGGGAGACCATGTGTCGGCTCTGACCTCCCATCAGGCCTTCATCCAGACGCTGGCACGCCGGGGAATTTATGTCAGAGAAGCCGACGACACGCCCGTCTCCCACGACGACCTCTCATCCACCCCGATTAAGATGGTTAGAGACCTTTGACTTCTTACCTGAATAGAAAGCATCTATGAATGTCCTTTTGTTTGTGTGCTTAACAAATGTTTGTACGAGGACAGAACTAGACACAGTATGACCATCTGTTCAGAATCTGCTGGAGTGTGTAAATGTTGTGTGGTCGGAATACACAGTTACTTTCAACTGTCGATGGAGAAAGAAGGTTTAGAAAGAATAATGGACGTGTGCCAGACGACACAGTTTATGAACCAAACCCATGGTGATTTTAACCACGACTCCATATTTGACCTGCAGTTGAGTTACATGAAATACGAACGTGCGTCTGTAAACACAAAATCTCCAAATGTGTCAGTACACACTTCATAAAGTGACACGGGCAGATACGTCACGAACGCCGAGTGTTTTCTTACTCGAGTGAGTTTTTCCCACCACAGACACAAAGACTCCTCATGTCATAGTCACGTAATAATTGGTGTTTTTTGTTTTAACACAACAACAACACATCAACCTCTGGCTCCACTAATATTCTTTGTCTGAATGTTTATATTGTTTACATTGTTCACATCAGATTATATTGTCCTAAAGTGTATATAAATGAAAAACAAACTTCACCTTTAAGTTTCTTCTGATACATACATGCATCTTAACATCTGTGTGTGTGTGCAGAGTTCTCATATCCCGCTGATCGACGCGCTGATGATGGCTTACATGGCGGAGATGATGTCGATGGAGAGAGTCGTGTCGAGCGTCAAACGCTTCTCAACCTTCTGCGCTTCTAAAGATCTTCCCTTCGACATGGAGGACGCCATGCTGTTCTGGATCAACAAGGTCAGTCTTGGAGCATTTGTACTGCAGTCGTGCACAAACCCTCGCTTATATTCCTTTACGTACAGACACGGCTCTGGAATTAAATCTGTTGAAGTACATCAAATTTATTTTAAAATGTACGACCCTGTTTTCCCTTAAAGCATGATGCGTCATCATTTATTTACCTTTATGTCCTGTCTGTATTCTGTTTTGTGTCGGTGGAACACAAAATAAGATATTTTGAGAAATGTGTCGGTGTCCATGCAATGGAAGTCAATGGTGTTCCGTGTTGCTTTAAGTAGTTAAAATAGTTAGCGAAACTGCTGTGTGTTGCAGGTCATTCTGAAGACCAGAGAGCTTTCGGAGAAGGACTTCAAAATGAAACAGCCGCTGATCGATTCGCCTTGCCATCAAAAGGTCTGACCAATCAGAAGCCTCCGAACAAGTTCTGATAATCTAATAGAAGATGAACACCCAGACAGTTAGCATGCAGACCTGTTTTCTCCTCATTCACTCACTTTGTGTTTTGATACACACGTAAACTCTGTAGTCTGATCAGATTTGAACAGATCTGATCCATCGATCTCGTTCTTCTCTGCCTCGTCTTCTGGCTGTCTTCAGAATGGAATACTTGCATACTTCTTCATACTTCGTCTTTCTTTTTTTTGCAATTTCGTAATTTCTTATAACTTTTGGCTGTATGATTAAATAAAAACTCAATACTGAGGTTCTAAATACTGGTGCACTGGAAGTCGAGCGCATTGCAAATGTATTTCAGGTATTCTGTTTAAATGGGTTATTTGCATGCTGTACACATACTAGAAATATAGTAAAAGTAGTACGCTGGTATTCCAGTCCAAACATAGCCTCTGTTTCTCTGCTCAACATTTGACCGGCTGTATCACCTTTGACCTGTTCTGTGCTCCTTCTGTTTGTCTCTTTGGCCCCGCCCCTTCCTGTCGGATAGTCTCCCTCAAAATGGTACTGGAAGCTTGTGCCTGTAAGTGCCACAGCGCCCCCTGTGTGTCTGCTGGGTCATTTTCTGGACAGATGACCGTTTTACTGTCCGTGTGTGTGTTTGATCAAAAAACATTTCATGAGCTCATCTCGCTGTCCTCATCCATCTCTCTCTCACTCCCTCCGTTGTTTTTGTTTTGTCTCTGTCTGTCTCAGCCTGATCTCATGAATGCTTTGGCCCATTGCATGCTGGAGCCCGTGGAGTTCTCTCGTGTGGTACAGTACACACACACACACACACACACACACACATGTTGGGTTTCCATGTTTTATGGGGACATTCCATAGACACAATGGTTTTTATACTGTACAAACTGTATATCATATTCCCTACCCCTAACCCTAACAATCACACACAACTTTCTGCTCTTTTAGATTTTCAAAAAAGTTCATTCTGTATGATTTATAAGCTTGTTTCCTCATGGGGACAAAAAAATGTCCCCACAAGGACAAGGATTTTGGATATTGCCATAGTTGTGGGGACATTTTGTCCCCATAACGTAGGGTTTACCCTTCCCACACACACACTCTCGCTCTTCCACGCATCCATCTGGCCATCCAATCACACACCATCCCTTGTTTTTCTTCACTAAACTCAGTTCTCAAAAAGCATTTATAAACTATATTTTACCTGTATTAGGAATGATATTTGCAATTTCTGAAGAAAATATCAATGTTTGCAAGTCAGCAGTAAAATGGGGTCGAGATAAGTTTAGCTTTTGTTTTTTGGTTCTGCGTGAAGGAGATGATGCATATATTGTTTTCGATCAGCTGTGTCTAAAATAAACACAAATCACAACATTATAAAGCATCTATAGATGAATAGCTATTTTCACACAGATGACAATTCACTACGCAAAGCTGATGTCATCACTACTGATACATTGTGGTTTATGAAGGCATGCATTATAACAATAAAAGATTATGGGAGTTCACCCAAAAAGGAAGATTCTGTCATCATTTACTCACCGTCTTGTCAATCCTTGACTTTCTTTCTTCCGCAGAACACAATATTTTGAAGAAAGTTGGTAACCGAACAGCACTGGACCCCACTCACTTCTATTGTATGAACACAAAACCAATGCAAGTGAACGGGGACCGGTTAACAACAATCTTCAAAAAATCTTCTTTTGTGTTCTGCGGAAGAAAGAAAGTCATACAGGTTTGAAATGACAAGAGGGTGAGTAAATGATGACAGCCTTTTCATTTTTGGGTGAACTATCACTTTAAAACACATGACGTTTACAAAAAGAAAAGCACATGTCATGCAGACTCTGAGGTGCTAGTTCAAGATGAATTTGAAGGAATTTCAGCGTTGTCTTGCAAGCATTGTACTGTAATTTCATCTGAAATTCATTTTTGTATTTCATTCAAGTTTAATGTTACTGTAAATATGTCGGTGACCTTTTGAAGAAGAAAAAAATTGCATGACAAGAATGTTTTTAAAGTGTGTGTGTGTTGTGCGTGTGTCTTTTAGTGTATGATGGACATGTGTTAGATGGGATGTAAATCTCTCTCTGCTGTCTCTCAGGTACGTTACCGTAGAGATCACCCGTCTGGACATCCTGTCCCACACCTGACTGTGATAGAGGATTTGTTGAAGGATGTGTGTGATGGGGCGGCACTTTTAACAGTCGTCCACTTCTACTGTCCTGAATATATGAAACTAGACGGTACACACACAATAAATGTGTACATATGTCCATAAAATACATCATTTTTTCATTTAAACAACATTTTTCACTTTGTTTTTTAGATATATGTCTGAAAGAAGTTGCCTCGCTGTCAGACAGTGTGTATAACATTCATCTGCTGAAAGAGTTCTCCAGTGAATATCTGAACAGATGTTTTTATCTGCACACTGAAGATCTGCTCTACGGCCCACCTGTGCTGAAGGTCTGAACATCTCAATCCTGTCTGTCTGCTTCACACAAAACCGATAAATATCAGATTATAAAATCTGTCTGTTCTGTTTTTTTCCAGCAAAACCTGTTGGTTTTTATTGCTGAGCTGTTTTGGTGGTTTGAGGTCGTGAAGCCAGACTTTGTGAAGCCAAAAGACCTGCAGGAGATTAAAGATGGTGAGAACGTCCAACAAAGTGAGATTTTTACATCTTTATGGTTTTCGTGCTGTTTGTCATAGACATCAGTCTCTTCAATCTTGTCATTAATGTCTTTTTTATTGCGTTAAAAACTTACAATCTGACAGTGAGAGCATCACTTCAGCCAAAGAGTTGCCGCCCCCATGTGCCCATATCCAGTGCCACCAAACGTAGCTTCATGACATCATCCCCGTCGGCTGATTCGCTGGCTACAGTCGTCTCTCCCGATGGTTATATGAGGTACCATTTACATCCCGAGGAGTCATTATCTGTGTAAGTCTGTTTGCTGTTCTGTCTGATATCATAATAAAATACATTTAGCATATATCTTTTTATAAGTTCATTTGACATAAGCTTGTGTTTTATAAAGCTAGTGTCTTTGTCAATCAGAACTAAAGGAAGCCCCGCCCATCCGCTCCTCCCACTACGACAGAGACAACAGAATCAAGGCGATGAGAATTCAGGTAGATGCTTTCTTTACAAGGTTTTAGGTCAGTGTTACGCATAAATTAGTTATATTAAATGTTTTTATTCTGTGTGAACAGAGGTGAGGAACAGATCAAACTCTTTGTCTCGTATGGATGGACTCATGCTTGGATCACAGCTGGCATGGGCAGAAAGGAAACACAGGTGAAATGTCCTGGATCATCATACTGGATATAAGTTTTTGGTATTTTTTACAGGACAAATATCTAAAACTTCTTAAATCAAGAGACATTTTAATCAAAAGCAAACAAGTCTTGTTTTCTGAAAAAAGGTCATCAAAATTAAGTGAGTTTATGCTTAAATGGGGCTAAAAATAGCTGCCAATGGGGTAAGAAAAAATCAACTTTAGTTTTAAAAATAAAGTAAAATAAAATGTTGTTTAACCTCTTAATTAAATACTTAATTTTTGCGCGATTTAAGCCTAATTTCTTTGCTTTTTTGCAGTGTTAAAATTAATTGGCAATAAGAATCCAAAGAGAAACTAAAGCTTTTTTAATTTTTTTGTTTATATTATTTTTTTATCATTACTTTTAGTATAATTTGTTCAAGATAACGACTTTTTTATTAATAATAACTTATCATTTTTATGGATTTTATTGATTTGATGTATTTATGTATTCATTTTCATGATATTTTAAGTACATTTCCGCTTTAAATTTTCATTACTGCAATGTGTCTTTCAATTCCCATTATTCTCGTGTTATATTTATAACAGTATATAAAAACAAAAGCTTCCATGATATAATTTTTTTATTATGTAAAATTTTAAGAGAGAGATTTTTTAAATATTGGATAGGAAAATTTGACGCTGGCTTAATTGCATGAAAATATTGGCAAAATGAAAAATATAGTATCGAAGTATTCACAAACAAACCCATTCTGTGTCTCCTCTTGTTTTCAGACCCATCTCACAGATGGAGACGGAATGGGAACGTCTATGCGGCGATGATGTCAGCTTGGCCCGTTCCATCAGTAAGGACAGTTTAGCATCCAACGCCATCTCTATCACTCCACGCCACTGCATCAATGGCCAGCCCTTGCCCCAAACTCATCACTATGACAACCATGAGGAAGAGGAGGAGCTTGTGGCTGTCATTAACCCTGTGGCTGAATCTAGAGATGCCCGACCTGAGGGTTTCTTTTTGGAACCGTTGCAGTCTGCAGTTCTCCGACCAAATAAAGAGAAAACGGGCGTTAGTAAACGGGAAGAGAGTGGCGAGGGGCGGGGACATCACAGGAAGTCTTACGTAATGGAATGCGTAATGAATCGGACATTCACGCCAATCAATAACGTAGAGCAAGAAGAAACACGTACACAGTCCCCCACCCGTTCTGGAAGATTCTTCTTGCACGACGACGCAGAGTGTGTGAGGGGCAGTCCTGTGGGAGGCTGGAAGGATGTCGCTTCGGATTCCGAATTCGAGGAAGATGACGAAGACCAGGAACTTGCCAGAGTGCTGCTGATGCATGCTGGGAAGAAGTGCATGGGACGCGGAGATGCAGAAGAGGAGTCTGTTAAACTTCGAGAGGACGTTTGCCTGCGAGAGCGGGAAGATAAGGAAGGCACGAGCGGGCGAGCGAGTCCCTGTCCCAGCGTGGCATCGCAGGCCAGCAGCACATCGACGGGCCGCATGACGAGCTTCGCCGAACGCCGCAGACATAGAGTCGGATTGCCTGATGGTTGCCATAGCACCGCCAGCTCGCAGACGACCACACCTGATGGGTCGGAAAGCGCCCAGTTTCCCTTGGACATGAGCCCGGGCACGCCGGTGGCAGGTGCTCGACCCGGCCTCTCTTCTGAAATCGTCCACCTGCGCATGCAGCTGGAAGAGAAACGACGTGCCATCGAAAAGCAAAAAAAGAAGATGGAGATCATGTCGGCACGCCAGCGGATGCAGCTGGGAAAGGCGGCGTTCCTGCATGTTGTCAAAAAGGGGAGAAGCGACACGTTGCCACACCCACTCAAACAGCAACTCCCACCCAAAGCGAAAACGCTTGCAAAGGATGACGCGTGTGTGGAGGTTTTAAAAGCGAGAGGGAAGAATACAGAACAGAGTCCGGATAAAGAAATGAGTGTCCCGGACACTAGCAACGATTTGGGCGATTCCGGCGGAGAGCCTGACCTCAGCGAATGTAGCCGTTCCATCGAGCTCCTGAACGAAGCCATCGGAGCCATTCAGCAACAAATGATGCAACTGTCTGTCCAACAGGATTTGCTCATAAGACAAGCCGTTCAGTCTCCACAAGAACATGCAACCAAAGCGAACACCGTGGCGCCCTCGAACGAACACGAGGCTAAGCCCCGCCTCTCCGTGCAATTCACAGAGACCCTTTCCACGGCGACGAAACATCCTCTGAGGTTTAGCTCCAGTCGTACGCCACGGACGAAACCTACTGAACTCAAACTCGGCAAAGACAGTCGCACTGCATCCAAAGGAAACACACCGATCCCCAGCGGTGACCCCAGACCCTCTCCGGGCGGCAGGACCCCCCGGGCTGAGAATGAGGAGGAGGGTGGGGCTAAAGACAGTGGGCGGGGCTTTAAGGGAATTATTCGTAATACCACGTTTAGACTGCACGATGCCCCGAACCGATGCTCTGACAGTCTCGAAACGCCCCAGACAGAAGTCCCTTTGGTGGAGGCTTCCGCTGTCGATCTGACCCGGGACAGGAGTGAATCCGGAGGCTCTGGGAAAGAGAACGTTCCTGTTCTGTCTGAGGAGAACAAAACAAAAGCCCTGCTGATTGAGGTGGACCTATCGCACCCGGCCGATCCTTCAGAAACCGGCACAGAACCTGACGGTGAACAGAAGTCTGGACTGGGTTTCTTCTTTAAGGTACCAGAACATTTGTGTGATCTGTTATTTGAGTCTATGAAATGTCAAATTTGTCAAAATATATTCCAATGTAAACTCTTAATTTATAGTTGTATTTTTAACTTTAAACATGTTCTAATGACACGCATCAAAGTGAAATCAAATTTGGGATTTGATTTATGTAGGATGATCAGAAGGCAGAGGACGAGTTGGCGAAGAAGAGAGCGGCGTTTCTTCTCAAACAGCAGCGTAAGGCCGAAGAGACTCGAAAACGAAAAGAGCAGCTGGAGGCGGAGTCAGAACTCAAACGAGATGAAGCCAGGTACCAGTCACAGTCCATCTAGTCACAGTGTTTGTCAAAAGATGAGAATGATGTCTTTAAGTGCACCACTAGACTGAATTGTGAGTGAATGAGACAAAGAGAGGCTCAGATGTTTTCCAACCACAGCAGCTTGTGTTTTTTATGTCATAGTTTTGATACTTTACGCATTTTAAAATAATCAAAATACAGAAAGTGTAGGTTTGTCTTCACCTCATAAATATATTTGCATGACAGACGGAAAGCCGAGGAGGATCGTGTGCGTAAAGAAGAAGAGAAGGCTCGCAGGGAGCTGATCAAACAAGAGTATCTGCGGAAAAAGCAACAAGAGCTACTCGAGGAACAGGGTGTGGCCAAACCACGCCCACGGTCCAGGAGGCCACGCCCCAAATCGCTACACAGAGCCGAATCCTCCTGTTCTGCTCGTAAGAAATCTGCTACGCACATACCCGTAACCATACACAGTATTGAAACCAAATTTTTTGACATATTGTGAAGAATTTATAGGTGTATATTATTCTAAAGAAAAAAGACTTTGAATACATTTTCAAAGCGATTCCGAAATCTTTGTTAACGTTACGTTAAATGGCTGTTTTAGGCCCGATTCACATTTTGCGTCTAAAACCGCGCGGAAAACGCGAGCCGCGCCACTTTCTCTCCTCAAATGACCCGCGGTGTGTGCGCGGCACTCCAAAAAGTTAAACTATTTCCATCTCAATGCGGCGTCTACGCGACTAGAAAAATGTGCGCAGCGCATGCGCGTTGCGACCGCGTCGCCCCCTATGTGCCTCTCGTCTACATTTAAAATAACGAATATGCGCGCAGAAAACACGTGAAATGTGAATTGGGCTTTAGGCAGCTGTTGTAGTCAGTGCAGCCCTGGTAAAACCTTTGCCCTGTATAAATGTGGTAAATCAGTGTAAAACAAGTTACAGATTTAATACTAAATACCATTGGTATGGGAGGGTCAAACTGACCTTTAACATCCACATCCTCATCAAAAAACCTCCAACAATCCACTGCAAACTCGCATTCAGCTCTGACTTATTTCCACTTTTTACCCTTCAATCAAATCCTGATTAAATGAAGATGCGTCCTCAATTGAGTTTTTTTAGAATATGTCTTTTTAATTTTGAAAGATATCACAGTCAAATGTTGACATTAATGTTTTAGATTTGTGCTGATATGCATTCTGTATTTACTATTAACTCTCTCTCTCTCTCTCTCCACCAATCCAGCGGTCAGTCTGTGTTCTGCTCCGTCAGGATCTTCTCTCTCATTGGCTTCTGCTGCTACTGAAGGTGACAGCGTGGCATCAGGAGGAGCCAGTTCACACAGGTGACTTCAGCTCATCTTCAATCTCAACATTTCTGTTTTAAACCATAGTGACCTTCTGAGGTCACATCTTAATATGTTGCAACAGGGATGCACCACATATTTGCCAATTACACGAATCCTGTGTCTATGTTGCAGGGGGGAATCAGTGGAGTCTTTTCCCATGTTAAGTCGGAATGCGAGCAGGAACATGGAACGAGACTGGGACAACGGATCAACGGCTTCATCCATCACTTCTGTAGCGGAATACAACGGTGAGATGATGCACAATACACTGATGTGACTATATCAGTATTGACCAAAGTTTTGTTTGAAGTGATCTGCGTAACTAAATATCAATAATGTTTTGTTTGTTTGTTTTTTTGTTGATTTTATTTCAGGGCCAAGATTATTTAAGGAGCCAAGTGCAAAGTCTAACAAGCCGATCATCCAGAACGCCATCGCTCACTGCTGTCTGGCAGGAAAAGTCAACGAATCCCAGAAAAATGCCATTCTAGAGGCGAGTGTGGTTACCGTGACAACAAGCATCCTGAATAACTTATGAGTTATCATACTGTTTTGTTTTGGCAAGTAACTTCATAGCACAGATAGAAATATTATGTTTTACATTCGTTTTGAGATCGAATGTAAAAGTATAATTTAATGTTTAATGGAGTGGAAGGTGCGATTGACTATCAACTGAAAAAAGTGTAATTTGTCATTTTTTTAATCAATTGACAGCACTAGTTTCTATACATAAACATGAAAACCCTTTATACGTAGACAGAATGATAAATGGCATACATTCATGTGTTCACAGGAGATCGAACGCTGCGAGTCCAACCACCTGATCATTCTCTTCCGTGACGGCGGATGTCAGTTCAGAGCGCTGTACACGTATTCCCCTGAAACAGAGGAGATCCTCAAACTCAAAGGGACCGGACCCCGGTCCATAAGCCGGAAGATGATCGACAGATTCTACAAATACAGCTCGGACCGCAAGCAATTCACCGTCATCCCCGCCAAGTCGATCTCGGCCAGCGTAGATGCTCTCACCATCCACAGTCACCTGTGGCAGGCCAAACGGCCGAGCACCTCCAAGAGAAAATAATAACCAGTTTCTATTGGCTCATTGGATTGCACTGCTGCTTTCTGATTGGCTGCTGGGTCATATTCCAGTCTCTTAACCAATTGCTGACGAGCAGGCCTCCTAATCTCCTATTGGTCCATGAGCTTCTCAATTTCCTTTTTCGTAGTGGACTCCTGCTTTCCTATTGGCTTACCGGCCGCTGTGACGTAAGCAGAGCTGATGAGCTCAGAATGGGTGGAGCCTCTGTTTGATCGACAGAGTAAACAAATGTGTTTTAGTATGACTTGATTTCAGTGTTTTTAGGCAGAAATCTGCATGTGGCACTTTTCTGTTTGATGGACGTTTGATTTTACCGTAGTATTCATTTACGCAGGTTCAAAAGACAGCACTCCCACTACTTGAATCATGTACACAAGGTCATCACAGGTGTTTACGACTGTGTGTATCGATGAATTCTGTATTTTGAGTTTCTCATACCTCTCCATATGCTGCTTCTCATAAGTGATGCAATGTATGAACAACATAAAAAGGATGTGTGTGTGTGTGTGTGTGTGCGTGTGTATGTAGATGTTGAGCTTTTCTGTGTCATTGTTTCAGAATGATGGTTCTGTATTTTCAGTTCTTTTCTCATGTCTCTCATGTGTGTTCACACTGACTACTGACAGTATTAATGTACTTTTTGTAATTCTTCACTAAAGAACCTGATTGTGATAGAAACACATCTCTACTGAATGTGTGTGTGTGTGTTTGGTAAAGAATGTATGCACTCCAGAGACTTCTGTGAGCAGGGGTTTCTGTTTTGTTTCGATTGTACAAATCTTTGCTTCATCTTTTTCTTTATTATTATTTACCATATATTTATTTTAAAGAGCACTGAACTTGAATAAATTATAGATCCAAAATGACATCTTTGTTGTGGAGGTAATTAATGCAAATGTTTAAATTAATATCATTATTTCTGAACTTTGACATTCTCTTTGTGTACAATAGACAAAATTGACCTTATTTCTTTAATGCACTTGCACATTACAATATAATAACTTGCTTTGCACTTTTCAGCTGACATCACCAGGGTAATGTCACTTATAGGCAGAAAGATGTTGATGATAGATGATCATTTCTTTTCTGTTCCCCAGAGACTTTAAAGGACATGAGCGTGAATAAATAATGACCAATTTTTATTTTCAGGTGAACTATCCCTTTATGTGCACTAGACTGAGTGTTTGTTGAATATTGCTGTGTGCAAGTGAAAATGCATATGTTCCTGATGTAGGTGGCATGAAACTTTTGCCGCATGCAAACACGGTGGGTTTCTTCTTTTCTACAACATGATAAATGTGCACACGTCTATTGCTCTTCTTGTGATTCTTCTCACTGGAGGTGTAAATATTAATTTATTTAATGTATTTTTGGTTATCAATATAGCGGTTATTGAATGTCTCCTCTTTTTTTTAGGAAACTCTTTTAATATCAACAGGAGTATTGTGAACAACAGAAGATCATGTTTGACAATTCTAATGTGTATTGTGTAAGTAAAAGAGAAGTAGAATACTTAAGCGCATATATACTGTCATGATTTACTGCTTCTGCTGGATTGAGAATAGACATCTGATGAATTTAGACAATGTTTACACCAGTCAGTGCACTAGTTTTTTATTCATATGTTTTTTTTTCTGAAATACTGGGTAACGTGGAGTTGACGCATAATGCCCTTTTTTTAATCTACAACTCGAAAACTATCCAAAACTTTCGGTTAACATGTGAATGTATGTGAGCTGTGTCTGTTTTATATTCAGTGGCTGGTCATTATTCTCTTTGTTTATAACCACTTTCTGTTCAGCCTGTGAATAATGTTTAGTTGTGTTTTCAGTATGGTAAATCAGAGCTGCTCTTACTGTATGTTTTTATTTAAGTGACACAAGGACAGAAACCAATGACACCAAAGGTTGTGTGACGGCAGATTTTTGCAAGCCTTCTTCATGGAGCACAGGCTTTTCGAGGAAAGCGGTGTCTGTAAAATGCTGTGACACTGACCTTTGCATTGACCAAAAAGCACCAGGTATTGTAATTTATTTGAAAATGAATTAGAAGTGTTGTCCTTTGTAAATAATTCAGGTGTTAACTGTAAAAATGATTTTTTTTGTTTCAATAAGTTACCTGGTTGCCTTAAAATGTTGGTTAACTCAATGAATTTGATGCAAACTTGTTGTGTTAACTAATATTTTTAAGTTGAATTAACTCTAGATTTCAAGGCAACCAGGTAACTTGTTCTTTAAGTTCAACCAACGTTTTTTTTCACAGTTGGCTTCACTGTCATGTTGTTGTGCATCACAAGAATGGGTGAACTCAAATTTGATTCAGGCAACATTATTAAGATGTGCCTTATACACTGATATCGCATATATGCGCATATACTGTATGTTATTAGACAGTTTTTGTGCTAAATTTGATCAAATTGGATACTTCACAAGGCAATTTATTCATTATTACCCACATATGATATTATTCATTATCATCCCACAGATGATTTAAGGTTTACCTCATAAATTTAACCTCATAATATTTTTTTCTTTCACATACTTAAATGCTTAAATTGGAAAGAAATGTTACACATGTTATTGGCAGAGCTGCTCGATCAGTGAACCGTTGGCAGAATGAAGATTATTGCTTTACCTCAAAAGGTGAGAAGTAGAACAATAGAAGAATGTGAAGTATCAATACATTTCTTAACCTTCTATTACCAAAAAAATGTAAATGTCTTGCAAATTGTTCGTGATACAATGCAATTCATCATTTGTTTGGCATGTTGTTACTTCCGTCTGTCAATTATTTATGACTGTTTCTTTCCTTTTAGAAAACATTTATCCACTTTAGTCAGTGACTATGAAAGGATGTGCCTCTAAATCATTTTGTGATGGTCAGTCAGATATGATTCTCCCAGAATTACAGAAGATCTCATGCTCTCAGGGGAATCCGTGTAACAGTGTTAAGAGCATCACTCACAACCTCCTGTTTCTTTCATGGCCGTTCATCTTCTACATCATGTTTCACTGATTTCAGCACAACTTCACATCAGCAGCTCATCACTGCAATGACAGAAATGACACAGTTTTGGGAAAAACTCATTTGAAATCAACAGCAATAAAGACTTTTTGAATGCTTACATTTTATCACAAACATTTAGGCCTTGTGTGTGTTTCTCTAACTCAGTAAAACCCACACAACCACAGACACACATATTCATGCGTTTTCAAACCCACAAACAGACAACTTTTCTGTAGTTCTAACATTTCCTATAATCTGAGTGTAAAAAAACAACCAAACATCAAAAATAAGTGTCAATCAAAAATATAATAGTATAAAATAATAATTTAATATTACATAGCTTTCACATACATATCTTGATATACAGTATAGATCGTTTCATCGGACGCGCGCGCGCCTGACCCCCAGTTAACTTCCGGTTTGTGTTTGGCTAGTGTCTAATAATATAACTATTTATATTTTACTTAATTTATGTTAATTTTCATTTGTATTATTATTGTACTTAATAATAATTGTTTTAAATAAACAATTTGTTGAATTTTGTTGTATGTTAATTTTATTAAATAAACAATTTGTTGTTAATGGGTCCTGCAGTTTGGTCGCATTTAAACAAACCGTATGGTACACTGACATCTAGCGGTTGAGCTTGGTATCGGAGTTTCAAAATGTTGGAGAGACAAGTTTAGCCAAGTAACGGTTCGTCTCGGTTTCTTTTGATTGTTATCAGAAATAATCTACAGGCACTCTGTTGTTAGGTGAATGTGTACCGGAAGTTCAGTTGTGGTCAGTCGCAAAAGTGCGCATGCGCATTACCGTTTGTTTATGTTGTTAAGATGAAACCGTCTATTTGTAATGTCAAATGTGCTCTTGTACACTAGTGTCTTTATGACTGTAGTCACTGATTTTGGATTTTATGCTGTCATCACTAATCCAGCATTTCAACTGCTATAATGCATCACTGGTGTTTATCGTCAACAACCAGCAGATGGAAGCAGACTATCTTTAAACGTTTTGCGTTGTTTTAAAGCTAAAAAGTTAAACGACCATTTTCAACATACAGTGATAAGACACAAATAATAATTAAATCACGAAAAATATACACACGCTCTCCGGGTTGTTTTTCTTCTATATAATAACTATTATTTGTCCTGCTTTTAAATAACAGATGCACCTGTGAGCAGAATGCAAAAACGTTGCATTAAAGAGATGCTTTTTTAAATATACAATTTATAAATAGATCTTAGTAAATAGATAGGGAAAGGGCTATCGTCACTGTCCTTCCCAAAACTTTGGGGGACAATATTAATATGATCTAACCAGTATTTAATATGGCTACCAGGATATGGCCCAAAACTAATTAATAATGATGCGCTGAGACAATTTACTTTTACTTCG
The DNA here is from genome assembly GCF_024868665.1 of Triplophysa rosa. Classification (NCBI taxonomy): domain Eukaryota; kingdom Metazoa; phylum Chordata; class Actinopteri; order Cypriniformes; family Nemacheilidae; genus Triplophysa; species Triplophysa rosa. Next base: position 20,241,597 of record NC_079908.1, read on the forward strand.
TTTTTATTAAATTTATATATCTTTATATTTCGAAACTGACAATTGGCATGACCTTATTAATAGTTATATGCTCAGTTTTCTTCATAAGAAGTATATCAATTAACGTAAGCCTGAACGTAATTAATATTCACGCATGTCGGATCGTGTACCGATCCGGGATGCCTGCACGATCCGTTCTGCGCATGCGCATAATGACGTAGTAAACAACTTCACGGTTTCCCTACACTATTGGTATCAAGCATGCGATGAAACACTTGACGGCCAGACGGCACAACTGGCGGCATATTTTTGTAGGCTACATTGTGTTTTTCATTTAACAGTTCACGGCGGGTCTATTTTGATGTTTTAAAATGTAGCTTACGCTATGCTTACGATGTGTTTACGTGGTTGCCAATCCAAAATAATAAAGGAGTTGTTACATGAACATACACGATTTTGGTTACATGTGGAATAAAGTCTGAGTCTTGAGAGTCTGTCACTGCAAACCTTCAGTTTCCTCCATACTCCCCTTTGCGATTCATTGCTGCTGGCATTAGGCCTACTTAACTTGCTGTGTTTCGATCTGAGGTCAGTAGTATTGTCAAAGACGGTTTTTATTAAAAGCTGCTAATATTAGTTACTTTAAATCGACTCGTTTTGTATTAGTATGGGTCTATATATAGGCTAATATATCTATCTATATAATCTAAATGAGGAATAATCCCTTCAATGGTGTTTACAGAACACAATAAGGAACATAATATGCATTTCTGCCTAGACTATCTGCACTTACATGAAGAAAGAACTACAAACAAGTCTGGGGAAACGTTACAGAGTATTTCAACGCATAGTGTGCACACAGAGTGACATGAGACCAGAGGTGGACAGTAGTGAAAGTCGCGGTACAAAGGTGCTCAAGCGTGGAACAGATCGTGCAGTGTCGTCGCAAACAGAATTATCTTTGCATGCCGTTCTACGTCATTATGCGCATGCGCGGACGATCTGGTACGACAACAGCACACGTCTTGGAAACGGCCGAGATCCGCCCAACTTCTTGAACTTTGCTCGAGCTCACTCGGTGACGTCACTGACTTTAAAATGGCGGTTCCAACGTCTCCTTTGAAATTACGTGCATGCATGATCTGCCGCTCACAGTTTAAAAATAACAGCACGGACATCATGTTTTGAGATGTGTATTATTCACTGATAAAAATAAACACTCCTGGCTTGATCCAAAATGGATTCTGTTGTTGGAGAGGATCAAACCTTGCCGTTTGACATCAATATGAGGTAAAAGCGCTACGTTATTTTATTCTGTCAGAGTCTGTCAGGATACGGTTAGCATGTTAGCCTGAGGAGAAAACTATTAATCAAACACAAAACACTAGTTTATATTACATGTTCTCGGTCTTTTCGTAGTAGTTAGTATTTTACTATTAAACCAACTAGTTAACTAAAGAACCACAGATAATATTTTGCGAGGTGTTATATACTGTATATTTTATACCATGTATTAATAAACATATTTAGTGTTTGTAAACGGAATACTAAGTGTTATTTAGATGGCTCACCGTACCGTTATCACGATTGTTTCAATAGTGTTATTATAAATTGATGGTGAATGTTGACTGTTTTTTTGCGTGACATTCCAGATACATGCATTTTATTTACGTAAATTGTATTTAATTAATCTGACAGCTAAATTGGTTCTTGCAGGTTTCGTGTTAGTTCATTCAATTGTAAATTTCTCTGAGGTGCTTTCCGTTGGTTTGATTCAGTTTCACTTCGGGCTGAATTTATAAATCATTAATATGCATGTAATTATGGAAGTTTTATATTTTGCATTGACATTTTGCGCCTGATGTCAAGTGTGGATTAGTGTTTGAATGACATGAATGTGTCTCGTTTGTTGCTGTCAGGTTGAAAGCGTAAATATCAAACCCCCCATGTTAAAAACAAAACAACACACATGATCCTCTGAGTTAAATATAGCAGGGACTCGATCTCGGAACCATCCGTGTACCCGAGTTGTTTTTGACATCTAGTTGTGGGAATTAAATACAGTGTAGAAAACGCAGTCATATGCGTAATTTGAGCAGTTTTCTTGTTGAGTAATTCTGGAAGAGAGACAGAAAAGGAGAGAGAGAGAATCTGCTGTATGTATGTTTGATCATGCGCTGTCATAGCACGGAAACAACACATAGCGGAAAAGCTCTCATGTTTATCATCTGATGAACTGATCCCTAGGTATTGTGCTTTTCTATGGCCATCTGAACATGAAGGGCTGACATTGGTAGGTTATTATTACCATGTAACACCTGTGCTGGTTGTGTATATAGGCATTGTTGTAGATGATGGACATGAGTTGAAGGACACTGGGGTTTGATGGTCAAGTTAAAGGTCTAGCCTGACCTGATGGGTTGTTTTATGTGCTTGCTACCGTATGAGGTAATGAATACAAACGCTGTAGTCGCCTTTATAAACCCAGATGGTGAGCCTGTGGCGAAACATAAGATGTAAGGTGATATCAAATGTGTAAGTCAGCGGCTTCATCTTGACAACTGATCTTGAGCTTTTAACCAATTACGTGTATATTTGTAAGACTTCTGAGTCATGTATGTGACAGGTGATGTATATAAACTCTATACACAGCTGTTATATATGAGATTATGTCTTCTTGTGGCTAGCACAGAGCTAACTGTGCAGGGAAATGTGAGAAGAGGAAGTTGTTTAGCTGTGATGTGTTGTGCAAAAAGCAGACAGTATAGCATTCGTTCGGCTCCATCAGTCCTGCTCAAAATACTGTGTGAATTATGTAAAAAAGAAAAGGAAAAAGAGTGATATTGTTACAATGAGAGACTTTACGTTCATGTTTAGTGAAGTGTTAGGATTTTTTTAAAACAACTGTAAAAGTATTAGTATATTTAATAACAAAAATTTCCTTTTGAGTCTGTGACATCAGCTTAAAGTGATAGTTCACCCAAAAACGAAAATTCCGTCATCATTTGCTCACCCTCGTGTAATTACATACCTGTATAAATTGCTTTGTTCTGACGAACACAGAGAAAGATATTTGGAAGAATGTATGCAATTTTCAATTCTGTGACATCATTGACTGCCACAGTAGTAAAAATTAAATGGTAGTCAAAGGTGCCCCAGAACTGTTTGTGTTCCTAAATTCTTCAAAATATCTCACTTTTGTTCAACAGAACAACAAAATATACAATATGTTTTTTCCTACTATGGTAGTGGATCATGTCACAGAACTGAAAATTGTCAACATTCTTACAAATATCTTTCTTTGTGTTTAACAGAACAAAGAAATGTATATACAGGTTGGAAACAACCTGAGGGTGCGCAAATGATGACATAATTTTTATTTTTGGGTGAACTATCACTTTAATCTCGCACAATTTGAGTGTATTAGGTGTCCTGATCTGCTTGCCGTAGATTTGGATGACTTTTTCAGAGAAGCAAAGGGGATTGAACTTTGTTATAGGAAGTTATAGAGACCCGCTGAAGTCACCGTACACACACAGACACACAGACACACACACATTTACTCCGACACAGAGAGTGTTTTTACTGATGGTGCACTCCTGGAATAACACTCAGTGCTTCACATTAAAATGGTTAAGAAACAAAGTAACATTATTTCTGCTTGTGTTCCCTGCTTCAGGTTATGAATAGTGTCTTTAGACCTTTATGCAGTGTGTGTGTATCTGTGTTAAGCACAGTAGTGTTTATTGTAACAGCTGGATATCTGCACTTGGTGTTTTGTTTTTGTTGTGTGTAATTGCCCTTGTGACTTTGAAGGTATTTTTTTTAGCCACTGTGAATATATTTGAAATATGTGTGTGTTTTACATGGCTTCAGTATTTCAAGACTGCCAGAGTCTCTGAACGGCAGCAACTTCAACATGGACAACATTTCAGGTATGTACACACACACGCTGACCCTGATCCCTTAAAGGGCTAGTTCACCCAAAAATGAAAATTTTGTCATCAAAATTCTAGTCAATGATGTCCCGGAACTTAAAATTACTAACATTCTTCTAAATATCTTTCTCTGTGTTTATGAGAACAAAGTAATTGATACAGATATGAAATAACATTAGGGTGAGTAAATGATGACAGCATTTTCATGTTTGGGTGAACTATCCCTTTAATGTGCACCAATTTGTGTTATTAAAGCTGGCCTGTTTTACATTCATATACACATTCAAATTAACAATAAGACTAATTCATGATTCTTATCATAACTTCACATTGTAACAATTATTACTGGATCGATCACAATTGTGATCTGTCATTTTAACTGGTATATCACCTACTACAAATGTAAAGAATAGAGGCAAGAAGTTTCGATGAAAGATAAACAAGTTGAAAATAAACTTGTTGTTCCCCCTCTAGTCTTTGAGCTTGAGGTCTGTGATAAAGACACTGTCTCATGCACTTGTTTCTGGGGGGAACAGGCTGATTTGAACAGTAGTCTTTGTTGTTAATTCATTCGTTTGTTGTCTTTTCGTCTACAGTTCCTCTGTTTTCAGAGCAGAGGATGTCTCCAGCCAAAGCTCTGACCATGAAGGACTATGAGAATGTAAGTACAAAATATTGAAGCATTCATTTTCGTTAGTCGTTACTTTTTATGTAATGAGAGCGACTGACGCGTTGGTCTGTTTCTGGTCTCACAACCTATTTAGCTGCTTTTCTGTTTTGATTTGAGGGTTTTAACTTTGTTGCAGTCTCAAAATGCCACAGCAGTCGTTTTCAGCTGTTAGTTCTGTCTGAAGTTATAAATATCTTTTATAAGATCTTTATCTTTTTTTAAAAAACATATCATTTTAAATGCCTATCATTTATGAAGCTATGTGAAAAGTGTCGGGTTCTTCTGTGATAATCAGCTTTTTGCGGCAATGATCATATTTTTGAATGCCATTTAAGGAAAGAGGTTTATTTTAATGCAGTGAGATACAGATCTGTAAGTATTCCTGTGGGGTGCACGCATGCCTGTGTGTGTGTGTGTGTGTGCGTGCGTGCGTGCGTGCGTGCGTGCGTGCGTGCGTGCGTGCGTGCGTGTGTGTGTGTGAGAGAGAGTGGGAAAATGTAAAAACAGAAGAAACAACGAGAGATTTTTTAGGGAAAGGTACAGCTTCCCATTCCGTGGTGTTTGTTTTGGATGTTATGTTGTGTTTGTCTTGGATTTTTGTGTCATTCTGCATTTTCTCTTTCTCCCTTCCCCTTCTTTCTGCCCCAGATGTTGAAGTGAAATGCTCAGAGATACAATGATGCACAGTTCACTGCCCTGCCAGCCACACACACACACACACACACACACACACACACACACGCGCGGTGTGTTATAGTTGCTCTGTTTGTCTTTTAGCTCTCGTCCCCTACATTCACATCTCTTTCTTTTTTTTGTAGAATGTAGAATGGCTTTGCTTATTTAAATGACTCTCGTTTGTTCATGAATGAGTCAAAATAATACAGGGAAAACAGGAGATATTCATTAAAAAGTTTCAAGTATATTCGCTGTGTCGTGTGTGACCATCTGTCTGTGTGTGTGTGAGGTTAAGTGATTGTCTGTCTATAACAAATTAATTTCCTTTTCCCTTTTATAGCAAATTACCGCTCTGAAAAAAGAAAACTTCAACCTAAAGCTCAGGATCTATTTTCTGGAGGAACGTGTACAGCAGAAGTGCGATGATTCTACAGAGGACATTTATAAAACGGTGACTGACACACACAGTCCTGATTCACACAGCTTATGTAAGCCGTGCGTCAGCCACAGACCCATGATGTGTTTCACTAGCGGACCACTATGAACTATTTCATGATTTTCATGACTTCTATCAACTTCATGATGTCCAATTTGTTGTAACCTGCTAATGTGGACATAAACTAAGTACATTTACACAAGCTGTTTGAAATCACACATACACACACGCATGTAATGTTGTTCAATGGCCTCCGTTTGTTGATTGTGAATAAAATCATTAAATTGTGTACACGTATGTGTGTGTGTGTCTGCAGAACATTGAGCTGAAAGTAGAAGTGGAATCAATGAAAAGAGATCTGGCCGAAAAACAGGAACTGCTTGTCTCTGCATCGTAAGTGATGTGCAATCTTATTATTACTTATTACAGAGCCCTAGCCAGGTGTGACACCATATATCATGTTTTCCTTATATTCTCACAGTGAAGTTTTATTAGTCCAATGGTTTAAACTTGGTTTGTGTTTGTGTAGGAAAGCACTGGAGAGTTTAGCCAGTCGAGGTGTTGATGATGGCAGAGAGCAGACACGGAGAGAAATGGACTCGCTCAGAGAAGCGTTTAATGCTCGGATTCAAGAACTGGAGGAGGTAATAGAAATACATAAAAATCAATGTTCCGAGCAAATGATTAAGAACATTTCCTCCATCATTACCTGTTGTTTTCTTTCTGTTCAGTCTCTGAACGCTGCTCAAGAAGAACTGGAAAACATGGCCATCATTGCAGAACGGGAGAAACTGAAGAATCTTGGGTTAGAGAAAGAGCTACAAGCTGCCAATCAATCAAAACCTTCAGGTGATTCAGACTCCACCCCTAAGCGAGTTCAAGAGCTCCAACAAGTTCTTCAGCAGAAGGAAAGGTGAACAAATCGACTGTTATTTTTAATTGAAACTAAAACAGTTACTTCATATTTCTGAAGTGTAAGTATTGAATCTAAAAATAAAAACCCATTCTGTTCTGTATAGTGTCATTCAGCAACTGCAGGTGTCGCTTAAGGATCAGGATGCCATGATTGGAGAGCTTCGGAGGAATAGCTTGGACAAGCCAATAGCAGAACAGGTGGCCCAGTTGAACTCTCTCATCAGCCAAAAAGACAAACAATTACAGGTTAGTGTGTTAGTTTTGCATTGTATAAAAGAAGTTCCTTTATACTGTTATAAACATGCATGCATTGACTGATGTTATTGTGTCATTTATTTAACAGACTCTCACAGAAGACCTAGAGCGTGAGAGAGAAAATGCAGAAAGAGACAAACAGGTTAGCAGAGCAGAGTTTTGTGTTTTCAATGGATTGTATATTGGAACGATCAATCAATCATCCTTCCTCTGTTATAACAAATGACTAGAAAGGTCATGAAAATGTCATGGAATTAATTGGAATAAGCGTGGGAACCCTGTAGAAGTGTGCTAAACTGGATTATCAGGTTGGCAGCTATCTGTGTCTTTTGGAAATCAAATCAAATATTAAAAACAAATCCCTCTGGGTCCTGGTTGAAGAGTTTAGGTGTTTCTATGTTGGAACTGGGTGAACCTGTTAAATTTATGCTAATGTTTAAATGTGTGTAACACATACTGTGAAGTCTTGTCGTGTGGATATGAGAAAACTTGAGCTAAATTGAGAGAAAATGACAGTGAGATGTTTACGTTGTGTGATGAAGTATAAAAAAAGTGATTTAGATGATTAACCCTAAAACCAACAGTAATATTCTGCATTATTCTCATGAGGAAAATAATTCCTGCCCTGTTCAACTGTGACCTTCAGCATCCCCAAAACAGCATCAGTAGCCAAATACTACTCCTGCTGTCGGGTGCCTGCTGAACTCTGTGGATTAATGTGTCTGTGCGTGTGTGTGTGTGTGAGACTCAAAGGATTTCCTGTGTGTGTTTGTGGATTAGAGGATTTTTATCTGTGTGTGGCCAGTTTGATGCACAGCAAGAAGACAGAGAAAGATTCATAGAAAGACGACATTTGTGATGGTCTGATAGAAGAGGACATGACAGAAGAGTTTTTCAACATGTCCAGTGTGAGTGGCTGTCTGTAGGATTTTAGCGCATGTTAGGTGAACATGCGTGAGCCGTGCCGTGCATGCGGTGGGTGCATGCAGGGCACTCAATGTCGCTGGTTGTTCAGTGCATGCGGGCGTGCGAGGTTGGCGGTGATCCTCTCACACGTGTTGGAGTCAGAGGTGCGTCGGGACGGCCACGGCGAGTTCCTCTGCGGGAAATGTGTGTTTTCACTGGAGCGTGTGGTGCATTACGACGTTGCCATTGGACAGCTGCAGGATGCACACGCCGCCCAGCTGCAGAGGCTGCAGAACGAAAGAGACAGATTAAAAATGCACATCGCAAACAAATACGAACAACATAACCTATCAAAACCAGACGGTGGCGGATTGCAGAAGTCTTTCAAAAGGAACGTCAAAATTGGAACAATCCTGCCAAGTCCAAACCAACTGCGATGCATCCGACGGTCTGAGCAGTCTTCAGTTCAACCAAAGCTGGATCAAGCGGCGGTTGATGACAAGTGGAAGACGCCTGGAAGAAGCCAAGGGGTGAAAACGAGTGGTGATGTCAGACAGCGGAAGTTCACAGGGCATTTGAGGAGATGTGTGAGTCTTGAACCACTAAGCAGGGCAGGAACAGATCACTGTCAATGTTTGCAGGTAAATGTATCTCCACGTCAGAGTAAAGACGCACATTCTGGAGTGCTGGGAAACCGAGAGTACTTGAGCATAGTGCATAAGAAGAGCACTCTGTCTCGATCAACTTCCCTCCAATCAGTGACCCTCGAGCGGTCTGACCACTCCCCCATCGGTGCAGCATACGGGAGGAACACTCTCAAAACCTCACTGGTGTTTGATATACTTCAACTCTTAAAGATCGTGCGAGGGGTGCGCCCCATCCCACAATGCGAGGGTAGCAAGATTCCAGTACTGACGCCTTCACGCTTCACCTTCGGACATGCTCACCAGGGTGTGAAATCGATGGCGGAGAAAAGACTGAGAGAAATGGAGGAAGATTTTAATGATGAGTACACACCTTTTAGACCGGAGGTACACGCTCATACACTTGCTGTGACACATGGATGCACCTCTGGTTACACGGGCAGGAGTTCAGTCAGATTGGACGGCACGTTTATTCTGACACATAAAATGTAAATATGTGTGTGCTTTAAAACCGTGTTTGTGCTTTTTGTGTGTTACAGATGTGCGTTGAAACACAGACGGAGTTGAGCAGATTGGAGCAGAAGACCAAACAGCTGACTGAAGAACTCAAAACTGCCAAGAGCAACAGCCAACAGCTCCATCACACGCTAGAGGAAACTGAGAGAGACAAGAAGGTAATAACTGCTCACAAACACACACACTAAAACATACCGGTCAAATTAGCCACTTTAACACATGAATAATGTGTGCCTCTGTATAACAAATGAAAAGTCACTTGTTTTAAATGGATTATTTCCATTCAGACAAGCGTTCAGGACCTCCACGCATGGAAAGATGTTTTCATTTGTATGTTTTCAGGCTCTTTCTGATGAGCTGCAGGAGAGAGAGGGCGAGCTGGCAGCAGAGAAGAAGAACTCTCTGAAACGTGACAAAACCATCCAGGGCCTCAGTCTGGTTCTCAAAGAGAAGGAGAAAGAGGTGTGACCCCAAACTATCTATTGAACTCCGAAATTGTGTCAGAAATGATATTGTTATAGCTGATTGTTGCAAAAATCAGATTGTTTGTGTGTGGTTTGTCTCTTTTAGATTGAGGATTTATCTCGTGATCTGGAGGAGAGGGATCAGGCTCTGGCTAAGGCGAGAGAGGCCCTTCATAAAGCCAAAGTGCAGAAATATCAGGCATGTAGCTCATGTGTCATTGTCTGTGTTTAGCGTCAAGGCGGATGAGTATTTGGGTTGTCAGTGTTAGTAAAGCCGTGCGCTCTTCTGTTCTCCAGGGAGATGAAGATCAGCAGTCTTTGCTTCTGGAGCAGCAGGCCGAATTGTCGCAACTTCAGACGGAGGCTCGTTCATCCTCGCTGGAACTTCAGAGATTGCAACGTGTGCTGGGAAACCGAGATTCTGAGCTCGCCCTGCTCCAGCAGGCTAGAGGACAACTGGAACAGGAACTAGAACAACTACAACAGCAAAAGAAGAAGGGAGACAAAACTATAAATGTGAGTAACATCGGCACACACACAGAAACTGGAGTAAATACATAATAATAGAACATTTTTCCAGACGTAAACAACATGTGTGGCATACACACTCCTCTATATCGACTCGCAGGATCTGCAGAATCAGTTAAAGAAGCTGAACGGCTCTCTGGCTGACAGAGAGAACGCTCTTGAACAACAGCGTCTAGAACAGCAGGAGCAGAACCGAGCTTCAGAGCAAAAACTGCAGAACGCCATAGAACGTCTCGCAGCCAACCTGAATCATAAAGACCAACAGCTACAGGTAACGCAACTGCACATACACAGGTTAAAGACAGCTCTACTTCTCCATCACTCACACAAGAGTGTTTTTCAGGACTACATGAACATGGTGAAAGATCTGGAGAAGAACAGAAATCAAGAGGGCGGTGATGCCATGGTGGCTAAACTCAGAGCCAGACTGAAGGAGAAAGAGCAGGCTTTGGAGGTTCGAGTTTGTCTTTTGAGAATGTTTTCGGCCAGTTGCAGAAGGTTTGATGTTTTTGGTTTGTTTGTGCAGGAAGCCCTAGATGATAAATTTGCGGTCGTAGAAGAGAAAGAAAATGAGATGCATCTCTTGAAGCTGAGTCTGAGGGAGAAAGAGAGAGATGTGGAGCGTCTCAACAACCTGCTCTTACACAATGAGGAAACCATTAACGTAAGAGATCATTACATCCATAAATGTTTATTTGCATCAATTATTTAATGGGGCTTTCTGACCAAATCTGGAATGAGATCTCTTACTCTTATTTGTGTGTGTAGAGCTTCGACGCTCTCGTAAAGGAGCGAGATCTAGAACTGCAGCAGCTGTTGAACTCACTGAAGAATCTTCAGAGGTGTAAAGATGAGACGGAGGAGAACCTTCAGAGAGCTCTGAGAGAGAAAGACTCCATTATACAGCACTTACAGCAAGCTCTGGACAACAAGATTAAAGATCTGGAGGTACAAACATCCGCATGCTCTGCACAAAGACATGTTTACTCCGAAAGCATCATCGTCTTTTCATGTCTCCACAGGAGATGGCCAATACGGTTCTCAGCCAGTCAGAGTCTCAGGGACGAGACCTGGCCGAGCAGATGAGTCAGAGGTTAAAGGTGGCCGAGGTCATGCTGTCTGAAGCAGTGAAGGACAGAGAGAGGCTGGTGTCTGAGAATCAGTCCGCTGTAGAAAACCTGCTGGCCACCATCAGCAGCAAAGATCAACTACTTGGGGTACTTCAACACACACACTCATACTCGTTCACTTATGGACGACACAGATGGGAATGTTCTAACCTCTCTGTATGCATGTCTGTACGTGCAGGAAAGTGCAGAGCATCACACACAGGCTCTAAGCGATCGTGCAGCTGAATTGCAGGATCTGCGCAAACAGCTGGCAGACACGCAGCTGCAACTCAGAAACGCACAGAGATTGAGCGCTACGGCAACACAGGAGGGTCACGTGGAGAACGCTGAACTCTGTGCCATGTTATCAGAGAAGGACGCCCTCATCAACGTACGTTAAACTTTTGATCACGAGGCAGCTTTTGTACTCTCCTCAACAAACGTTTTCTCAGACTTTATTTTTGAGGAAGTGCCTTTTTGTTTATGGTTTGTTTTTGCTCTAACTGATGGAGTTTGATCATTGGTGGATATAAAATCGTCTGCCAAATTATTGAAAGGAAAAGAAACTTTGAGGCACAAAATGTAGGTGAAATGACGAATGATAATGTTTTGTGCTCAACAGAAGCTGCTAGAACGTGGACAGGAGAAAGATCGCATCCTGTTGGAAATGAGGAGTGGTGAGGCTCCGCCCCCTCAGCTGCTGGAACTCAGACAGACCATTCAGGTGCTGCAGGAGCAATTCGATGAGAGAGAAGGTGAGAATATGTTTCTGCTGGAGGAATGTAACGGCGTCTAGACCAAAGTCATATCCTGCATTATCTAACCTGCGTTTTGTGTGTTTGTAGCCGAGCTGAGCAAGAGATACAGTGAGGAAATGCTGGATCAAACTGCAGTCAATAAGAAATCATCAGTTGTTTTGAAAAAAGAGCTGGCTCAGAAAACCGAAGCTCTTAACGCAGCGCTAAAGAGAGAAAACCAGCTCAAGGTCTGATATTTGTATCTTTAAAGAGTTTTTCCGTCTTCATCTAGAAAACTCCCAAATGAACAGTGTGTTTGTGTGTGTGTGAAAGATTTCTCTAGCAGAGCTTCAGTCCACGCTCTCAGAACTTGAAGCGAGATTAGAGGGACAGACGGCCAATATTGAAAGTCTTGCGTCCACACTCAACACTAAAGAGGAAATCATTAGCGTGAGAATACATTTTGCATACACAAACTTCAAAAATTTAGGTTCAGAAATCTGGGGATGGTCTGACTGATAAAACACAATGACTGACTTTTGGATTCTGTGGGTTGGTTGTCATCTCTACAGGAGCTGCACCAGCGTTTGGCTCGGAGAGGAGACGGCCGGCTGCCTCTGACCCGCGACCAAGCCACCCAACCCGGTGTGACTGAACCCAGTCTTTCTTCTCTTCCTCAAAGAGAGAGTACCCTCATTGGAGGAGACAGCCAGCGTGAGGTAGCAGAATGATGTCTTGCAGATGTATTCCCCTGTATTTGACAGTCTGTGGTGAGATGATTTACAGTAGTGCTGACCTCTGACCCTGCGCTTCTGATGTTGGTAGGATCTGCCATCCCTGTCCGATCTGCTGGCTGAGCAGGTGGAGTTAAACCGCGCTCTGAGAGCCGAGCAGCATCTTTACTCCACTCTCATCAGAGCTGTCAAACAGCACGACAGGTGAGTACGCAACACTGGCCTTGGACGGTCTGCCCATCACGTGAAGTGTTGAATTTTTTGTGATGGTTTCGCAGTGTTGAGAGGCTGCAGGCGCTGCAGTTGGAGCTCACAGCCGTGTCACTCCTCAGACAGCAGCTGGAATACGGCGTTCAGATGAACGAGAAGCTGAGAGATGAGCTACAGAGAGAGATCCAAAAAGCCAAGCTGACAGAAGGTGGAGTACAGAAAGAAAGCGCTAACAGCTGACAGATCTCAAGCTCTAAATTACAATCAGTGGTCATATTTAAAAAATACTCTGGTGGTGTTCATGGGCATTTTCAGAACATCAATCACAAACTCCTTCTCCATCTGTTCTTCCCCACATCTCTGTCCTTGTACATGGAATCGGCAGACGTTTTCTGCACTTGTTTTTGGACATAAGTTCAATTCTGCATAATTTATTTCAACTTAACACAATTCTGCAGATTCTGTGTTGGCCTGTTCATGTGTTTCTTAGTCTTTTGCTGACATTTTCACTGTCATGTTCTGTCAATGAAGCATTATTCTTTTCATTCATTCATTCTTTTCTCTCTGTATATCTGTTTATTCCTCTTTTTGTTTTCTGTTCTGCTCATCATTCGTCTGTGATGTCATTGTTTGTTTGTCTTTCTAATAAAGTTATTTCTGCTCATGATAAACACTAAAGCACTAATAAACTCTCTAACCTTTGCTTTTGAACACTCATGCCTTTATTTACACAAACATACAGAGATTTTATGACAATGTGTTATGTTTTTGAAATATGCTGTACAGTATGTTTACATACTATATGCTTGAAATACCCAGATGACCTACTACATTCTCAATTTGAGCATGGTTTGCTATCAAGTAATGCAATGTGCTCAATTTGACCTTCCATTTCCAGCATGACAGGCGCACTGGAAACCATAACGGCTCTGGTTTTCAAAATAATTTCCTTGTTTTGTTATTTGATTAGACTTAACACAATGGATTTAAATATGGATTAAAGATCTCAAGATAATAATGCATTAACTGTGGCTATTCACTAGCAGGTAGCATATTTAGTGTATATGTATATTATTAATAGTTTTTGACCATTAATGTAACTGTATTGATTGTTTTACTTTTTTATTAAAAATAAATAAGTTATAAAGTGTAAAGAAAGATTTACAATGTAAATATATTTTGTCATATATATATATATATATACTGTATATACTTTTAGCCAGTCAAGTCTGTACAGTCTCACAAAATGGGGTCAGGCGCATCTGCTAAATTTCCTTACAGTCTACCAGTAGACGTCTCCCTTTCACTGTTCATAGGCTTACAGAAATCTGAGAACAAATATTTATTTTGTACATAAGCTAATTTTGTCCTCCCTTCTCATTTTCCATCCACTCTCAGCTTTCTTATACATGATCAAATTCTCAAAAAACAGAAACTGGATAAGAATGTGATGTGTGTTGGGACTAATATCTCAAGCACATTTGTCATTGTGTGTGTGTTTTCTCGCAGGTTCAAACCCTTCTGAGTTAGAGAGCGTGCGTGATGCACTAGAGGAAGCTCAGCGCTGGAACGCATCTCTGCAGGCACGTCTGGGACAGATTCAGAACAGAGGAGGAGGAGTGGGACAGGCCAACGACTCTGGTATGTTTACAAATATTGCATCATTTATTTATTTAGCGTTTCATTTAATGTCAAATTCTTCACTCTGTTACTTTTGACTCATAAGGGTTCAATGTGGTTTATTTTTATGCTTATTTGGTTCATCTGATGTTTTAGTGGACACACTGAGTTTGTTTGGCGAGCAGACGTCCTATATGAGTATATGCTTGGGCGAGGGACCAGAAGAGGAGCTTCAGCACCTGACTGTAGAACAACTTAGTCTAAAGGTGAGTAACTTTGTGATGCACAGAAATGTACACAAAATCCCTCTAGTCTCCTAAGGAGCGCTGCACAGTACATTGAAATTAAGAGTGCTTTTTACTGTCACGTTCAGATCTTGGAGCTACAGGCAGTGAATGCTGAACTACAAAAGAAGTTGGTACCTATGGAGAAGGGCACTGTGGGTAATAATCCAGAAGACTCTCAGACAGAACCAGACTTCATCAACCTTTCAACTCCTACTAAGGTATTGAAGGTCTATTTTTTATGAGTTTTTGTCCAATAACTCATATGTATTGTTGTTTGGAAAATGTACAAAGGTGAAATGTTTTTGAAAGGGGTGCATTTTCATACCTCTTTTAACCCCTGACCTTTAACCTTTTACCTAAAACTTATTATGTGCTTTTGCATTATATTAGTGTATGATGGACCTCACGCCCGTCGTTGAATCTCTCTTTTACTAACATTAGTTGGCTTGAACGTTCTAGAAGAGTTTCTCTGATGCGTTTGTCTGCTTAATGAGCGTGTGTGTTTGTTTATACACGTGTCCGCACAAGTTTTCTCCCACTCGTTCTGTCTCTCTCTTTCCTGCTAACCCCTGTTATCTCCTTTCTGTCTTTCTGGCTGGTTTTCTTACCCATAATCACCTGCAGTCGCCCCATCCTGCCGTTATCGTGTGCTTTCTTTATATTCTGTTCCATTGACATTTTATGTTGTTAAGTCATATGTCATCAAACATCCCATTACTGTAGCAAACACAGGGAAAGCAGCTACCTGCCGCTAAAGATGAACATCCAAATGTAAAGGTACGTAGGTGTTTATGGAATAAACCCTTCTCAACAACCTCAACAAGTCTGTGTGAAATGCTAAACTCAAGGCAATTTTGTATTTGTGTTGTGTCTGAATCTCGGTCTTGTGTTTCACTGTTGTCCCATGTGTTGTTGATTTTCAAGGAGAAATGTAATGAGGAGGATTGTTATGGTGAAGGTCATCAGACGTCGCTGAAAGATCAAGATGCAGTACCACCAACTTCCAGAACTCTCAGGGATGAACCTGAAAAGGCAGAATTGAAGTTGCTCCTCACAGACTGTGGGGCGGAGTCAGTCTCTCAGCTCAGGTACGTTCAGGATAAATATGTATTCACATTGTTGCTTTGCTTATACATCAAGTTAAAGCTACTCGCTGCGTTTTGTAGAGAGCAAGTGGCCAAACTGCGCTCAGAAGCGACTGAGCTCCGTGGACTTTTGAAGGAGGAGCACGCCACTGACTCCAAAGAAAGCGCTGAGAGTTCCGGAGAAAGCGACAGCCATGGAGACCTACAGCAAACCGTCAAGATGCTCCGCTCGGAAGCCAAAAGTCACAGAAAGATCATCCGACTACTGAAAGAGCAGCTCCAGCAGAAATCAGCCAAAGGTCAATTCAACACGGAGCTGAACGTCAAAATTGCCACTGAGATGGAAGGAGTGTGGACGGAAACTGAAGATTCACAGAGACACTCCCAGACCTCAGAGAAACAGCAACAGGTGAAAGAGAGCGAACAGAAAGAAAAGAAAGAAACGCAGGAGAAAGAAGAGAAAATTCAGGGACAATCCACCAAACTCAGCAGGAAGCAACACATGGCCAGACATGCAGTAAGTGTTAAACTTATTCTTTCCAAATGTTTGTGTGCTGTCAAAATGAGTTTCTCACATGTGTTTGTTACAGGCATATGTCAAATCACGGCTTCCGGTTCCTGTGCGACCCAGTAAAAGCTCCGGGCAGAGTTCTGAGGACCTGAACGAGGTGATGTCGGACCACGTCAACCCTTGGCGCCATGATCTGAGGGCAGCTGAAGAGTCAGACTACACCTCTGACAGCAAGACATCTTTGAAATCCGCACAGCACGTACACCTTGAATTGGATCAAGTCAAAGACTCCAAAAGTCCAACCACAGGACTGAAACCGACGGGTGACGCTGGACAAAACACAGACCCGAATCTTGAATCCGAGCTCGTGCTGCAGTTAGAGTTGCTGAATCAGGAATGCCAGGAGAAGGAGGAGCTTATCTCCTGCCTGCAGCAACAAGTCCAGGTGTGGGAGGAGCTTCAGGTGCAGCTACAAGAGAAAGACAGGCTCAACCGAGAATACCTGGAAGCCCTGCAGGCGGCAGAGTCCACCATCGCGTACCTCACCGCGTGTAGCTTGGACTCCGAGTGCGGTCTGGGTCAGACGGGAGACGTGTCGTTGCAGCAAAGGTGTGCAGAACTTCACAAGGCTGTTGAAGAGAAAGACGGACTCAACGCTCGGATGTTGGAGTGCTTGAACACGGCGGAGTGCGCAATCATGTCACTCGGCGGTGTGCACACAACAAGCCAAACCTTTGGACAAGTAGATCCTCAGGTTGTTTGTGAGAGGTTAGAGGACCTGATTAAACGAGTCAGAACTTCTAAGCAGAATGAGGATGGATCGGTGAGGCCATCAGGGGAAACTCATAGCCTCGGACCTCTGAAAGAGTTGCAGCTGTGCAGGATGAATGCAGAGCTGCAGGAAAAGCTCAGGACTGCAGAGTCAGTTGACTTGAGTGAAACTAGCAAACACAACGGTGCCCTCACTGGTCTGGAGGGGAGTTACACTCACAGGCCACAAGAAGGAAAAATCCCATCATGGCAACATCGGCAGCTTACAGACTGTCTGTCTGAGTGCATCAGAGCCGCTGAAGGTGCCGCCCAGTCTCTCGCAGACGTCTGCTCAAGCCAAAACCAGTCTCGGGTGAACTCGCCCAATCCAGAGTTAAAGCAGTGGCTGGACAGACTGCAGCGTGCCTTCCTGGAGAGAGAATCTCTGGAAGACTCACCCGGCACTGAGGGACACCAACAAAAGACAAGCACACCCATTCAACAGGGACGAGAGGACCAGCACAGCTCCAAACCATCACACCAGAAGAATTTACTGAAGCCCTCACGACAGAATCTTTACAACAACCTGTTGAGGATTCTTGAAATTCATACTGAAGGTTTTCAGAATATGAATAAACTAGAGGAGGGGGTTAAATGTAAACTCGACGGGCGTGGAGGAGGTGGAGATGCTTCTGAAAATTACCCTATCGAGAGGGACGCACTCATCCAAAGTTTGCAGAAGGCCCTGAGGGAAAGACAGAGGGCGTGCCGGAAGTTAGAGGAGAAGCTGGCGATAGCTCAGTCCGTCACCACTGTGCACGGCTCAAATAAAGACAAACAATCCCATCGGTGCAAAGGTGAGAACACACAAGTACACAACCCCACAAAGCCAGTGTTGAATATGTTCGGTTTTTGTTCACCCGTTCTCAAACATACTGGCTGATCTAGAATCAATCAACAACACCAAGAATCTCACAATGCATTGTTCAAACAAAAGCAGCGCAACAAAAATGCATTTTTTATTGTGGTTGTGAATACTACGACAACATATTGCTGGTGTTCTCACTCCTTCCTGTGTGCTCTAGCGCCCCCTGGTGAACGGGATGATAAAGGGGTGCAGGTGGAGGCGCAGGACCTCGGGTACGAAACGAGTGGGAAGAGTGAGATGGAGAGAGAGGAAGGAAGTAGCACAGGTAGACAGGGAGAAAACACTCGAACGTGATTGGCTGGCTTCGTTTGCATGGCAGGGTTTCTGCATGGAATGAGCTCTCGAAGATCTCCTTGGATAAAAAATATGCTTTCTTATTTTGCACTGTCTGCATGGCGAGACCGATGGTGGATGGGTAAAGAAATAGTTCACCCCAAAATATAGTTGACCTTTTAATCTCAGTTTGTCTGTTCGTCTGCACACGAGTGTTGGGTTTGCATTAACACGGTTTGTTGAAGTTTGCATCACTTCTCTGCATGACCAAACTATGTTGCTTCTGATGGGATTAATAAGAATTCAACTAACGCGGTTTCTTACTGTAACCTTGTTAAAAACATCATCGCAGCTGGCGTGCCTCATAACAGTTTTCATGGGTAATATTGCTGTTATTAACTTAAATCATGTTTGTGTGCTTATCTCTCGTCGCTCTCAGACGTGGACGGTGTCCTGCGGCTGGTTCCTGTTCTGTCTCCTGAGCTGCAGAGGAATCGGGACAGGTTTTCTCCTGACACTACAGCATCTAGCCCCTCGTACCCCAGCTCTCCGGGCCTGAGCTCCCCTCGACCCTGTCCTTCTGACCTCGTCGACCCCTTCGCTGACCCCGCCCTGCTCCGTCAGCACCTCCAGAGGCTCAGAGCGTAGGTGGAAGAGCAGCACAGAACCATCCGGCACCTCCAGCAACAGCTGCGCAAGAAATCTTTATCGTCCGAGCTCCTGAGCGTGACCTCTGACCTCACAGGAGATGATGAAGAAGACAGAAAGCTGATGAAGGATCAAATCGCCCAACTCAACGCTGAGCTGGAGAAAGAGAGAAGCCTAAGCAGAAGCAGCCAATCAGGATCTCCGTCTAGGTAATCGTTGTCATCATTAACATTGATGAAGTATTATTTGCGAACATGACTGTATTGTATAATGTGTTTCTCTCGCGCTGTAGAATCGAGTCTCTGGTCCAGTCTCAGGCCCGGGAGTTGTGCGAGCTGAGGGAACAGATCCGCGTGTCTCGTGGTTTGGGTGTAGAACAGCGTAAACAGCTGCTGGAGCTCAGAGGAGCTCTGGAGGAGTTACTTCAGCCCAGCGAGACTCAGGGAACTCAACTCGGAGAGAGACTCGACCGCAGCCTGAGTCTGCTGGAGAAACTCGAACAGGGTAAACACACACACACACAGAGACAAAACCGCGAAGAATGCGAGCCATGTCAGACACAAGAATTCACATAGAGACAGAAAAATTGCATGACGCATGCTAGCTCTGAAAGTATGCAGTATGTAGTGTGTACTATTGTAGTTTACTACATGAAGCATTTATTTTTACATACTGCTTAGCGTTTGTGTATGTTTTGTGTTATTCTACAGGGGGTGGTGGCATAGAGAATGAGGAGGGGGCGGAGTCAGAGATGGCCCTCGGGTAAGCACATCCACATCTACTACATTGCCATTTATTCATTTGGCAGACGCTTTTTTTCTAACAGTGACTTACAGTTCGTTCAGTCTGTACCGTCTTTTATCAGTGTAGATATGTTGCATGGGGTCGAACCCATAACCTCATCGTAATTAACCGCAATAATATGACAAAAACTGAACACACAGCTGAAGAAATCTCAAGGAGACATTCCTGTGTGATTGTGATACGAGAGGAATGAAATGTACACACACTCGTGATGAAGTCAGTGGAGGTTTGATGTCTGAGTGTTTGGCTTTCTCCTGACAGTGATTGTGAATGGGTTTGGGAGGAGCTGCAGTACCTGCGCTCTCAGCTCGAGGGCGACAGAGAACAGCAGCAGCTGCAGATGGTTTATTTGTGCAGGCAGAACCAGAATCTTGCTATTAGCACGCAGCATTATATTGCCCTGTGAGTGGTACCTGCGAAGGGTCTGTGTGCTGTGGAGTGTGTGTGAGATCTCTGTCAAATAACAATCTTTTAAGTCGCGTTTTCCAGCAATACACGTGGCTCTTTAAGGTGTTTTCGGGTGCACAAAAATGATGGTTAGTTCGTCCAAAGTTCTAGTGCTAATGTTTGCATGGTGTGATGCGGTGCTATTTTAGGTCTTCACATCTCAGAGCCCATCATAAGATCTGGTGCTATGTTATGATGCAGTCGGATGTCCCAATTACCCAGTACATGTGTGAAGTAGCAGCATGTGAATTGGAATTCAGCCTCGTTGTGTCACCGTACAACAACACATTTGTGTTTATTGCTGAATCGTTTGACTTCGCCCCTTGCTTTTGTTTGCTGTGATTAAGTGTTTAATGATGCGTGTATGTGTGTGTGGTTTGTGACAGACTTTCTGCAGATCTGCAGGAGAAAGACCGGCTCATTCAAGCTCTGCAGAAACAACTACAGTTACTAGTTCCCACAATGCAGCAGTTCTCAGACTCTGAGATGAGTGACCGACTGTCCAATGATGGCACCAGCTCCTTCCACGGCAGCCCCCCCGCTCTCCGCAGGCAAAGCCCCAGCAGAACTCTCACAGGTATCCCTAAATAAATCCTGTTTATGAATCACATCACAGGAGTTATAAAGTCGCATGTTTTAGTTCAATGGATTGTTTGCTCGGAATGAAAATTCTCATTGCTCATGTTATTCAAACTTTCTTCAGTGGAACACAAAAGGAGATATTTTGAGAAATGTCTCGGGGGTTTTGTGTTTATACAGTGGAAGTCAGTGGGGTTCAGTGTTGTTTGGTGACCAACGTTCTTCAGAATGTCTTCAAAATGTTGTTTTGAATTGATCATTATATTTATCATGATGTGTTTGAGGATATACAGAGATGGATCTTGCGTTCTGAGTGCCTTAATTCGATGCGTTTGTGGTTTTGGCATTTAGTTTGACCACATTTTGTATCTTTCTCTTATTAAATATGCAGTCGTACTTTTATCTCCTGTGAGAGTGTTCTTGTTCAGCAGTTATTTTCCGTTAATCTGCGGAGTCGAGGCCGGTGTCCTGTTACCGGCTCATACAGATCCATTATTCAGTATCCAGCGTTAATCTTCTCTCCTGACAGCCTTTTAGAGCTCCGAACACACACATGCACACACATCCATGATGACTTTGGGTTTAGTATCATGCAAAGATCAAATGGAGAGATTTCGCTTTTCATGGGCATCTAAGATGTTCGACCTCTTTTGCCAACGCTGGACGCTTTATCTCTGAAAACGACTCGCTTCAGGTGTACTGAAGATCTGTGAGACAAGCGGGACTTTAGATTCTGTAAGATCACATCTCTTGAGTTTTGTGTTTGGGATTATCAGTGAAAGCTGTAGGACTGCTGGGCTGAAATCCACACCTGCGGTTATAGTGAGATCAGGTCTGGGTTAGCAGTAGATCTAGAGATGAGCGAGCAGGTTGTGATGTGTGACGGCATCTCTCACGGGAGACGGAGGACCGTACTGAAAGCCAAGAAAGAGGAAGGTAAAATAAAAATCAACCGTTGCCGTTACAGTCTGTATTTGAGTGGCATTGTTTGCGTGCTGTTGTGAAGACGATGTGTGGTCTTTTGAAAGCGTTGCTATATATAATATATATAATTCAAGTTAATATGAAATGCGTTTCCTTATTTTTCTTACTTTAACAGTGATGGGTATAAAGAAAATGTTTTAGGAATCTTTCATTTCAAATGTACTGTCTTTTCTTTGCTGATGTAAGCAAGGCCGGGTGGGCGGAGAGAAATAATAAATGAAGCAGAAACAATATTCTCTCCTTAGTCTGTTCTGTTGTGATGGTTTCTCATCACCTCCTGCAGGTCTGAAGGCGACCAATGGTGATACGTTTCCAGGTCAGGGGTCAGTAACCAGAGGCGTGTCTGTTGATGTGGGCGTGTCTGAAGGCGGAGATGGGAGTGTCCTTATGTTGCAATGGGAAAACGGGCGTCTGCAGGAACAGTTAAGAAGCAGCGAGGAGCTGAATGCCACACTCCACAGTGAGCTGGACCTGACACGCTCCATCCTGAAACACAGCCCACAGAAACACATGACAGACAGACCAGCAGAGCAGCAGAACTCATCAGACAGCAAGAACATCAACTCCGGTAAGAGTGATAGTGACGCTTAATAATTGTCATTTGATTCAAATCCAAATAGTTACATCACGATACGTAAGTGAATGCAGAATTGTCTCTTTTCTTTCTGTCGTGTAGATTTGTTGGCCGAACACTTGCAGGAGATCAGAGTGCTGCGCCAGCGTCTTGAAGAAACCATCAGAACCAATGAGAGACTTCGAGAACAGTTAGAGAGAAAATTACTGGAGGCTGAGAAAGATTCGGGTACACATGCACACGCAGAAGAATTGGTTGGATAAGATGTTTTTGAATCGAGCGTGTTTATTAAAAGGGTCTGTATATTCTTCACTTTCCTTCTTTGACATTGTTTGTGTGTGTGATCAGCAGCCACCAACATCTTCATTGCTGGTTCTGAGGATCAGGCTCACATCAGCAGTGAGCTTCACTTCCTGTTGACTCAAAACCACACACTTAAAGAACAGCTCAACCAGGGAGCGAGAGGTATAACACACACACACAAACTCTCTTTAAAGACGTCTTAAGGGCTGTAATCAGAGTTGAGACATTCAGATGCAGTTATCATGTGTGTGCGCAGATAAACAGAAGGAGAATGATCGTCTCCGAGAGACTCTGGCCAGACGAACAGCTAAATTGGAGCTGAGCAGAAAAGAGTGTGAAACGCTCAAACAAGAGCGAGGTCAACTACAGGTCAACCTGAACAGGTATCACAGACACACACACACGCAGAATGTGGACCAGACTTTGTATTTGTTGTTGAAGGAAGATCTGAATCTTGAGTCAGGTGCGTGCGCGAGCTTGTGCCCGTGTGTATGATGTTCTACACAGTGATCCTTTAACATGAATACAGCCCTTTTCACGCGGAGATCTTGTGTCGTATGAAAAGAAATCAAAGCTAACTGTTCAGGCTCGTTCGGTGCAAATTTACAGAGCCTTAATGAAAAATGATTACCGAATGCTGCAAAGTAAAAATTAGCCAGTATACATGGCAACATAGCCTAAATGCAATAAAAAAGGCATGAGATATATATTTGTGTACATCATATTACTGAAAAATGTATGAGTTTGAAAATAACTTTAAAGTTTTTTAGCATTTAGATTTTGTGACCATTTCGGGATAAGTTCACTTAGATCAAATGAAAAACCTGTTAATAAAACATATTGCACAAATAAACACTTGGGTCGGTATATGATCATCATGTTTATATTGTTTACAATGTTTTTGTTGAGAAAAGCAAGCACATGTAAGTGTTCGGGTGAAAGTTGGGAGTTGGTCTGTTAACTGTCTCCGCAGCGCAGCATTGGTAAGCCATCACGTTTATTGCAGCGCTGTGTATTTTCGTGTTAATAGTTTGATAAAAGTCATTTCAAGTTTAAACTGCGTTTGCAAGCAGACCACGCTATTCTCGCATCTGATGTTTGGTGATTAGGATTAGGATTAATCTAAAGACGAATAGTATCTTTTAGATTTCCATTGACTAATGAACAAAAATTACTCGCTTAACTTTCATTGTTTTCATACCCAAATTATTTAGGATTTATTGTAGATGCGTGCCATCACTACACGGCTTTAATGGCATTGTTTCTGCCTTTTGTCCACACAGGGTGCTTTCTGGGACTGATCCCGTTAATGTTACTAGAACTCCATTCACACAGACCGCTGATCCCAGAAAATTGCCGTTAAACTGCCAGAGTGCCTTCTGTGTGAATGCAAACACATCCCAGATTGATCCCAAAAGTGACCTAGTAACGGGATCAGTTGGTGTGTGTGAATGGGGTTTTTGTGTGTATCATGTGTCTTTCTCAGAGGGCCTGTGTAATGACAGGTTAAGTTGTAGTAATTACTGCAATTTTATAGCGTTTCAAATTACACACGTGCACACACTCCGTATATGATCCCTGTTTAATTATTATCCCTGTGTGTGTGTGTGTGTGTGTGTGTGCGTGTGTGTGTGTGTGTGTGTGTGCGTGTGTGTGTGTGTGCGTGCGTGCGTGCGTGCGTGCGTGCGTGCGTGCGTGCGTGCGTGCGTGCGTGCGTGTGTGTGTGTTTTAGATTGCAGTGTGAAAACAATCATCAGAAGCAGCAGTTGTGTGACACTCAGCAGCTCCTGCAGTCTGTGCGTGTGGAGCTACAAGTGCAAGAACATATGAAGAACACCACACAGACGCACACAGGTACACACACAGACCACAGGTGTCCCGTGTACTCTTTAATCTAAACTGATAGCTGTGCTGCAAATCCTAGTGTGCTGCCTACCTAGACAGCATTTTGGAGCCTTCCTTTTAAACGTGTGGATGCTGATGTGTGTGTGCGCAGGAGAAGGTTCTGCTTCTGAATGTGGATCTGCAGTGAATCTGAACGAGCTGTTGGCTGAGATCAGACAGCTGCGTGTGCAGTTAGAGAGAAGCATCCAGACCAACACAACACTGAGACTGAGATTAGAACAACAACTACTGTCCCGCTCTGACCCCAAATCAACCATTAACATCAACTACCTGCTCACCAAGACAGGTACACACACACACACCTCTGCAACATTCCTTTTGTGTGCTCACAATCCATGTTTACTATGATAAAATTACTGCAATGCACAGCCTCTCACAGCCTATTAAAAAAAACAAAAAAAACGAGAGCAATAAAACTGGAACTGTTTGTTTTTCCGTCTTCTCAGATGGAGCTGGTAAATCAGATGTTGCTCACTCGCACACAGACCGCTCCAGTCCTGCACAAGGTCAGTGTTTTCTGTCTGATATATAATGTTTGTGTAAAAAATCTAGCGTAGGCAACCTTCGTATGTGAACTGCATGTGTTGTGTTTAGATTGTGGCAGTTCAGTAGACAGCGAGTCTCACGCTCCATCTCGACTTGTACCGGGTCATCGGCTCTGGGCGGACCGGCGCGGCCGTCATGTTCTGGGTCTGATAGAAGATTATAACGCCCTGCGCAAACAGATGAGTGAAGCCCAGAGTCTGACCGCTGATCTGGACACACAGATACATGACAACAGCCAGGTAAGAACACACGCACTTCACTGGTCGTGTGTTTTGTAGGTGTAGTGTTTAGAGTTGTTAAAGCCATCGTGTGTTTGTATCAGGTTCTAGATCAGTTTCAGATGAAGGGATTCTCCAGCAGTGTCAACACTATGCAGCAGGTTCTGGAAGAAGCCGCACGGCTTCTCAAACTGCTCTGGAGAGTCTCACTGCCCTCAGGAGACGCCTTACACACTCAACAGGTAACAAACTTAATGTGTCTGCAAGACAAACCCAAGACTTCTGGGAAGCTGTAATTATAAAGACTTGCTGATCATAACATCTCTTTCTCTTCTGCACTCAGGACGAGCTGTTGAGGAGTGAGATCTCTCGTCTGAAGAGTCGTTTGTCTCAGCAGGAGAGAATGCTCACTGGCGCTGTTAAACGCCTCAGATCCACCAATCATCTGAAGGAGGGCATGGAGCGTGTCATCATAGACCAGCGTAAGATTCTACACACACACACATTAACACTCTTACAGGTGTGGTATTAGAGCGCTGATGTTTGTTCTGTGTGTGTCCTGCAGTGTCTCTGACTTACGGTGTGCTGAAGAGGGCCAGAGGAAACCTGGAGGTCTGTTTATTATTCTCTATATTTAGCCACTTTCGTGACAATAATTGTGTAGAATTAAAGGGGTCATATGGCGCGAACACGTGTTTTTCTGTGTCTTTGGTGTGTTATAAGTTATAAAAGATGCATTCTATGTAAAAGCCAATGCTCACCCAGACCTGCCTGAAACGCCTCGTGTAGCCACACCCCCACAAATCTACGTCAGTTGGTGGTCTGATTTGACTAAGGCCGCCCAAATGTATTCGCAAGTGAGGTGGGCGTTCCTGTCAGTACAATCGCACATGTATACACACTGCATTACATGTTAAACAAACGATAATATTCGTTTTAGCCGTGTCATATGACCCCTTTAATATAGAATAGCGATATTTCCATAGAACTGAACAGATACTGCAGTTGATTCCACTGTGGTTTTACATGAAGAAAAAATAAAACATCCGCTTGTATTGTGTAAATAGTGTAAAATCCTAAATTTTGTAAATTTTTCATAATACAGTAGTCTTGAATGCAACTCTTTTAATTGGGTTAACACTTCCTATAATAATAAAAAACAAAATATAAACAATAATAAAACATGTAACTTTTTGTCCGTTACAATTGGAATTTAACATTGCTGCTCTTTTTTTATAATATGACTTTATTTTGTGTTTGCATGTATCATGTTATGGTCCGCAGGACCTTAAAGACACAGTTCACTCAAAATAATGCTTGCTGTTAAAGGGCTCATGGTTTAGTATTTATAGTACTGTACTTTTAAAATCATGATCAGTTTAGTGTATTCATGTCATGAGCTTAGAAGAGGTTTGACTATATAACATCACAACATTAGTTTTTCTGCTCTGTAGTATTTCTCTCTATGGTTTTACATTTGATTCTCTTTAAATTCTGCTGTCTATTATTTTGCCCGTGTGTTTCAGTGTAACTATCTGAAGGTTGTGCAGGTTGAAGGTTAGTTTAAATCAGGGCTTGTGTGCTTACAGAAGTCTTTGCATGAGATTGTTATTGATGGTCACAGCATGCAGACTGATTCTTTTTGCAGCTTGCATTGAATTTTTAAGACTCTTTCATATTGAAGCCCTAATGACGTAGTTTATATGTTCCTGTGTTTATAAACCTTGACATATTATAAGGTTTGGTGGTGTGTTTGTGTCATAATTGAGTTCATTTCAGGAATAAAGTGCTTGAAATGTTTGTAGAATATCACTGTATTTTTATTCTTACATTTTGCCGTTTGTTTGTAGGACGTCCCACTGAATGGCCAGTGACTAATGTGCAAACATTCTTTCCGTCCGGCCCACAGTGGGAAGCAGGCAGGGATTCAGCGTGTTCATCCCACTACAGCTGTTAGAGATGTTGGACTGATTTCACGTTTGAATTTTAATGCAATTCTAGTGATGTTTGTCCTTTCAAGACCCGTCTTTTTATTTATTTTTTATCCTTCTGAGGTACGCCGATACAGTTTAGCAAATATTTGCACATACACATCAAGCAATTAACATCACAGTAAAAGGGAATGTTTTTAAGGACTATCTTGTAAATACTTTTAATGTTAGTTTTATACTTTTTTCCCCCTTTAAATAGTTCCTTGTTAACTTGTCTGTGCTGTATTACCCTGCTCAAGCTCAGTAAAGATCTGCTAATATTTTGATCAGATGTGTACACGAGTTTATACATGCACATTAAAAGATTTCATGAATTAGTCTCTCTCTTCTGTCCACACATGATTATGATGAGTAAATCAAGTTTTCAGTTAAAACTCAAATGTAAATCCAGCATGGCTTCAGGCAAT
Organism: Triplophysa rosa; assembly: GCF_024868665.1. Classification (NCBI taxonomy): domain Eukaryota; kingdom Metazoa; phylum Chordata; class Actinopteri; order Cypriniformes; family Nemacheilidae; genus Triplophysa; species Triplophysa rosa. The sequence goes on from NC_079908.1 coordinate 20,269,173, forward strand.
CTGTGGTGAAGTACTAAAAATGTTTGGTTTGCAAATGCAAGCATTTAGCAGCAGCTAAACCTAAAGTTGTGCTATACCTAAAGTGTAGTTAGTTGGGCTAGGCTATTGAATTAGCTGGAAAATTTTACCAAATGGTTTACCAAACTAGTCACCACAAAAGCTCGACCAAACATTTAGACAGAAATAATAGATGCAATGTTTGCATAAGTTTGTCAAAACAATGCCACAACAAATTTGCACCATAATCAAACTAAAGATTATTGTTTGGCCAGTGAGTGTAAAAGTTCCAAAACTGTTTGGACTGCTATTGTAAAATAAAACTTACATCAAGTCACTTTCTGACACTAATATTCATTTTAATGTCCAAGTGTCTTCAGAAATCCACACCCTATGATATCTGTTTTTCAGTTTATTTTAGTTAACAAGACAAATATATGGCAACTGTCACATACAAAAGTTGAATACAAAAAGCCTATGACATGTGACAAAGTCTGTAACATGTTTGTTAATTATATACATGTAACTACAAAGGACCTTGAAAAAAAAACATTTAAATGAGTGTAATAACAGTTTTCATTAGCTTCTGTTTCTATGAGGGAATATTAACTGCTTTTAAATAGAAAAGCTGTGTCGTCCAGAGGCAGGAACTTTGGCGCCAGAAGGTCTGGTGAAAAACGGATTCACTGTTGTCAAGTGTAATGATTCCTTTTCAAAGTAATTCAGATGTTCTCTTTTTCAAGTACTGAGCGCTCATCAGAGCTGCAAGTCTGAGGTCTGGTCTAGCGTTGAACGTGCCGGACGAAAGCTTGGACCAGCTGAATAAACGGCTCCTGTCCCTCTGGCGTGCCCTTGGATCCTGGCGTGGGTAGTTTGGTTTGTGGTGAAGGAAGCAGCCCGGCGGGTGAGTTGGGGGAACCTCGTCGGAAATACCGGAATAGCGTTGACAACAGTGTACTCTGAGAGAAAACAAAAGTTGGAGGTGAGGCTCAATGCAATAAGAAAATCAGCATCAAGTATTAAAGTGTGATTCGAGTTACCAGCTCAGAGCTGAGCTCCTGTTTGAGTCTCTGTTTGTCTCTGGGCAGAACTGAAGGATCCTTCAAACAGCGAACCGCCTGAGAGATCAACACATAAAAGCAGTTCTCCATCGAGAACATCAACAATGACCTAGACATAAGAGACGGAGAATGACAGATGTAATCGATGAAGTTTATATTCACATTTAAAACATTTTCTTTATTTTCTCACTTCAGAGCTTGTGTGTCTTCAGATGAAACAACTGGTTCTTTGTTCTTTTCAATCTAAAAACACAAACATCAAATCACCATCAACATGACCATCATGTGACATGATCTACACGAGCGAGAGAGGTGTTGCTCTACCTCTCCCAGCATGCTCAGAGCCACATTAATAGTTGCCAGCAGTGTTCCAAATGACGGCGCCACATCAGAATCAAAAGCAGGAGTCGAGAAACTTAACACAAAGAGAGTTCTGTACTCCGCAAGGTCCATGGACTGAAACACACATTTAAAGCATTTTTGATCATTACAGCCCTGAGATTCAAACACTAGAGTTGCTGTGTAACAGGTAATAATGAGGCGTTTTATGCGTGTGACTGACACATGTACCTGGTCCAATAATATCTGACAGCAGTCTGGTGTGAAGTGTTGTAGCGTCGCCAGTGTTTTGCTGAGAATCTTTAACAGGCTGCACTGAACCGCCTGCAGGGCTTTAGACTCCGCCTCTTCTCTTTCACCGCTCACCTGCTCTTTTGAGGCGAGCTGTGCTGCACGCTGGGGGTGTGGTCCCTGGGGAAGCCCCTCCCCATTCTTTGCCTGCACAAACAGATCAATCAGTGACATCAATTACACACAGTACTCAATACATTTTAACATCAGTTCACTTCGCGTATTTATTGAAAGTAAAATTCTACACGTATGTGATGATGAATTTACACTAGAGCAGATTTTGAGGTAGGGTAAAACAATACGACAAAAAATAAAAACCATGTGACAAACAGACATCATGAATTAACATATAAATAATTGCTCTTTTATTTGAATTTTTGATGTTCACCTGCAAGTAATGATGAAGCATTTTCTTGCTGTGGAGGAGATACGTACACGTCTGGCACAGATAACACAGATTCACCTGCAACACATTGACGAACACAGATTCAGATTTCGACAGCAGTGAAGATGTGTGTGTGCTGGTGTTTGCAATCGTGTGTGTGTGTACCTGTACGTCTCTGAGCAGCTGTGGCAGGTGAAAGTGCCATTCTTTGCAGAAGTTAGAGAGCTGGAGCAGGAAGCCCACAGTGTGATCAGCTTCATCTAGACATGCCAGAGACTGAACCGTCCTCACCGCGTTCAGACACTAACACATGCATTCAAACACAGGAGTTCAGATCTCAGATCAGTGCTGACAGATGAACTGTCAATGACTTATCCGAAAAAAGTACAGTGACCAGAAGTGTACAATAACTTAGGAGATCACACACACACACACCTGCAGTATGCGCTCCTGGTGCACCCCCACAAAGTCCAGCGCTTCATTGATGAAGTTGTAACGAAGTGTTTTTAGCAAACTTTCCATCAAAGATAAACTCAACCTGTACACACCCGGCCAGCTGGGAGCATCCTGAGACTTACGCACAAACGCCTGACAGAGAGAAGAATCGGTCATAGAGCCAGTAAACCAGGGATGCTATTGAAACATGGATATTTGTGAGTTTTTTGAGTACCTGTGTTGCTCCATTAGCTGGACCCTCATACACACTGAGGAGAGGGAGACAGATGCTCTGAATAGCTCCTGCACCGGCCACCGCTGCTGCACCCTACAAAGCAGAAACATTTCAAAATGCACCGAGCATGAAATATTCCATTTGGTAAGCTGGTTAATTTGCAGATGTGTGCCTGTGGTGTTGTGTGTGCGTGTACCTGTGGTGTTCTGGCGAGCGTGAGCAGCAGGTGCAGTGCGGCCTCAGTGAAGTAGAGGTTCTGTTTGGAGCGCAGGCTCAGTTCTAAAGCGCTCAGAGCCGATGGCAGAACCGGCAGCTTCCTCACCACCTGCAGCCACTGTTCACCATCCTCATCTGCCCGACACAACTCTTTAGACAGGTGAAGAGCTAACACGCACACCTGACAGACACAAACACAGCAGTCTTTTTAACACAACAGCATTTCAAACTGTACACAATAGACAACAAGAAAATGTTTTTAAGCACGTCACATGACCTCATTGCAATGCAAGTCCAATTTATGCTACTCTATTAAAAAACACACTTACTGAGTCTCGCTGGTCTTTCTGGACAGGGCTGTCTGTCTCCATACTGTCTTCCTGAATGTCTCCCCTCTGGATCATGTGACGTGTGCTGTCAATCAATGCCAGCGCCTCGTCCTGAACCATCTCACACACGCACAACAGCAGCTGTGGCAGCTGGGTAATCTCTCCTCCTGAAGCACAACACGAGGCTTTTCAACAACACTGATATAAATATACAGTTCATGCACACAAGGACAACAAACCTCATAAATGACTGATTTGATATGCTGCTCATTAGCAGCTGCAAAGCATCATGGGTATGCCATACCACCAACCTGAGACCGCTTTTGCATTAGGAGCAATACTCAGCTCATATTAGACGACTTTCGAAAATCAACAAAACACACACAGACTGACCGTTGAGTCCCTGTATCTGCAGGGCTAAGATGAGGGCAGACAGCAGTTTGGCTTTGGTTCGGTCCATGAGCTGTTGTTCAGCGTGCAGGACGCTTTCCAACATCAGAGACAGAGGAGGGAGCAGAGCTGGAGCAGATATCAGCACACTGAAACACACAGAATTCAAGACTGAATATCATATATGTGCATAGAAACAGACAGATAAACAAACACACACACACACACACACACCTTTTCCACTGTTTGAGGAGGACGAGGAGTAGTGTGACCATCATAGAGCCCAGACGCAGACAGAAGACAGACTGAGACATCAGCAGCTGAGAGAGAGAGAAAATGAGACACTGATGAGACTGAGCTCATGCACATGAATCTCTACTGACACTGACTTGAATCAGTCATTCAAGTCATTGTGATATCTCAAGTACTCACTGCTGCTTTGGTTCCTTCCAAAACATCCATGAAGAGCTTCTGTCTAACAGAATCGTCCTTTAAATGCATCACCTCACGCTACACACACACACACACAATCTATTATAATGTATTCATAGTAAGTGACTTCTAGAGATGAGTTTGGTGTAGAGTTGTTCTCACGTGACTGGTGGAGAGTATCAACAGGGCCCTCCAGGCAGATATGAGCATCTGAGACTCCGAGAGAGAGCGCAGACCTTCCTCCTCACCATCACACGCCAAACACACCAGATCACGAACATAATCCGACCAGAACTCATAGCGGCGCTTGCTACTAAAACTCTCCAGAGCTGCTTTCAGAGACGGATCCAACACACCACTGCACAGACACAAAACCCCACACAGAGCTGAGTTACAACTGCGGCTACGTTCTGGTGTGTGTGTGTGTGTGTGTGCGGCTCATTACTCGTGTTAATGTGTGTATCATACCTGACAACATAGTAGATCTCAAGACCAATTATCTTCATCACAAAAGCACAAGACTCCAGAACACACGGCTACAGAGAATGAAAACAAAGAATTACCCTCAAAAACACACAATACTCTTGTTATTAAAAACTGAAACCCACACACATATGCACCTCAGTGGTCTCAGAAGGGGGAGGCAAGTTTCCAAATAAAGGAGCTGTGAGATTCTCCCAGAATTTCTCTCTATAATAAGATGAGACGAAGGGTCAGAACTAAAGTGTTTCGTTTTGTTGTCTCAACGTGTGTTTGTGCGAGAGCCTCACTTGGTCCTGAGCACAGAGAGGGCGCTCTCGCGTCGGTCCTGCCAGAGCGCGTGGAGGAAGGCCAGCGCTGCCCTCTGCAGGAGTGGAGGACACCAATACTTCCCCTGCTGCTTAGAGTCCAACAACTCCAACACCACTGACAAACAACTCCATTCTCCCAGAGAAAACTCCTACAAACACAAACACGAGACACAGTCAGCCTGCTGCCATCATCATCTCAACAGGTATTATTGTGTGACCTCTGACCTTCGCCCCATCGCTGCCATCTTTGGTCTCCAGGTTAAGGAAGAGCTCAATGAGTCCAGGTTGCGTTTCCACAGCAACAGTGAGGAACTCCAGTATGGTGACTTTAATGCGCATGTCTTCAGTCCGGCTCTGCAGGCGTGTCAGGAATGCATCTCTGATAGCAGCGGCATCGCTGCCCAGACATGCGTACACGGACATGGGAGCCACCTGGACACAAACACCACAACACGCATGAGACATGCAGTATAAACTCGAGACTGATGGTATGCTAGTGACAGCGTTTTACCGTGGCGAGTCTCTTCAGCAGCTGTATGGCGAGTCGGGGCAGTGCCGGGTCATGCTTGTGGTAAATATACTTGGCCAGCACAGCGATCAGGTTGTTGCCATGACCACCTGCGACACAAATAGGACACATACATACATACATGTGCATCACAGATCTAAGACCAGTCTGTTCTTTTACATGTCATATCACACTAACCGTGCCGTGTCAGGGCTTGCTCCAGGGGTGATGCCGTGTCAGACTGGGGTTTGAGTCTGATCACATTATTGGTGACAGAAAATGCCAACTTCACAGTCTGGATCAGAACCTGACCAGGTCCCTCAGAACCACCGCTACACACAGACACAAACACAAACACACATAATCAACGGCAACATCTTATATTAAACATCCAAACACACACACACAAACACAATGTGTACCTGCTGGGCTGTGCTGCTAGCACCATGTTGATGGTGTCCACTCCCACACCCATGATGCTGACCATGGCCTGCCCAGCCTCTGTGTTGGCCAGACTATAAATACACAGCGACTGAAGACTGGGGGCACTATGGGGGTCACAGACAGGTCAAAGATTACAAAACTGAAGTCAAACATAACTTCCAACACAAGCAACAGTGAAGGAAGAAGAACATCCTCTCCTGCTCTCACCTGCCCTCTGACTCCCCCTCCTGATTCAGATTGAGAATAGCATGAACCAGCTCTAGAATGAGACACCCTGAGAGAGAGAGAGAGAGAGGGCAATATACACATGAACGTCGTTTACCTCTTGTACGGGCATGTATAGTGCTGTGACTGTGTGTCAGAGTAACTCACCGATCCTCTCTCGGACTCCATACGTGTTGTAGCGCCACTTATGATAAGTGGGCAGCATTTCCTTCAGGACCAGCAGCACACAGGGGATGAGTCCTCTGCTCTGAGTGCTGCCCAGCTGACCCTGTGAACACGAGTAGACAGTCACTCTGAGACTATGAGGATTACCTCGAGACCTCAACGTGTCTGAGATGTGTTACCTTGACCAGTGTGGTCACCAATCTCAGGAAGGCGATGGTCACGCCGTACTCTCCTCTGGGCTGTTCTATCAAAACCAGCAGGTTGCCGTAGTTACCAGCCTTCATGCCCTCTGCACTGAAACACACAAAAACACATCAGGTTACCCTTCACATGTCTCTAAGAGACATTCACAAATGTATATGTTGAGCTGTATGTTCTCTGATTGTGCGTGCTGTACCTGACGGTCTGTGCCATGTCGGTCAGAGGGCTGGAGGCAAAGGGAAGGAAACCAGTATGATGCAGACTGGACCAGACCTTCGTTAGGAACGAAAGAAGAGTTTAGACTTGATCTCGTCATTGAGCACTAACCTTCACTGAATTGTGAGCATCTACCTTTCCAGGCTGCCGAGCGGCCAGAGCGATCAGGCAGTTGACACAGGAAGTGATGACATCAACTGGGGGGTTAATGACAGAGGTCAACCTGTAACACAACCAACACACTGTCATTTCAAGAAAAGACACAGATACAGTACATAATAAAAGTCTCTTTGATGATTATTATTGCATTTATGGTGTGTGTGTCTCGCCTCTGCAGCAGCATGTAGATCCGTGAAGTAAGAGGCAGCAGACAGTCAGAAACTGTCCAATCGGTGCTGATGATCTTATGAACCAGATCCAAGATGGGTTTGACTCGCTCACAGTGTGCCAGAACATCTAATCACACAAAAACACACAATGTGGCTTAATGCACTTTTAAACAGAAACGCGTCTTTCATCTATCGAATGTTCACCTGCTGTAGAGACGACATGCAGCAGCATCTCTATCTCACAGGTGAAGAGAGTCCAGGAGCTGTACGAATATTCCCAGCGCACCAGGAAACCCTGTTCACCTACAGACAGCTGCTTATCTTCACACACCTGCCCGAAACAGCCCTGAGGCATCCTCAAGTTCGTCTGCCCCACACCTGAACACGTGAAACACAAGAGATAATGTCACAAAGACATTCGTCTTTAAACAACACAATGATGACACATACAGGAAGTGACCTCAGAAAATGCTCCTAACACTAACCCAGAGGATAGAGCAGTTTGGGAGTCTGTCTCCTCCACAGAGTCCCGTCCTCTCTGGAGATCACGTCGTTGGGTTTGTGCTTATAAGCCTCAGTGTAGAAGGACATCTTATCTAAGAAGGTGTACACCTGAAGGAGACGGAACACAAACATTACGTGTGATCGTGTATGTGAGTGGTTGACATCATCAACTGTGTGAGACGTTAAATATCATCTGAACTATACTAAACGTCCAGCATCATTACGTGTACACTTCTGAGACCTCATATGAATTAGGAGATTCCTTTACATATATAAGGTTAAAGATTTGACCTATAACTCAAACTTTTGTTTTTTGTACCTTTTTAGCAGTAGATTTGTCAGACAGCAGGCCTGTGAGCAGCTGTAGCAGAGGTCCGGTCTTATATGGAAACACACCCACGGCGCTGTCCAAAATCACACCCAGCCCCATGTTCGGCTTCTGCAGGACACCGCCACAGGTCAAAGGTCATTTCAGACACGTTTCACAGCAGACACACTAAAGAAATACACTGTGTGTTTATCAGAACTTACCGACTCCCAGAACAGTTCAGCCAGACTCGGAGCAGCGAGGACTTCACACGCGGCGTTGATCAAGTGCTAAAGACAAAAGAATCAAATCAATCCGTCCTTAAACATTCGTCAATGTGTAACTAACTGAAGGTCTAAAGCTTTGTGTGTATTTGTACCTGTTGGCTGCCAAGTGTGTCTTCCTCAAAAGACGTGATGACAAAAGACAAGAGGCCATAAATACACATGCGTGCAGTGCTGGCTGTGCACTAGAGAGGAAAAGAGAGAAATCGTTCATCCAATCATCATGAAACCCATCCGATGTTCAGCAAGTGCAGTTCTTACATTATTTCCCGTGCTGCCATACGCCTGCAGCATGTTCGTGAGATACTGAAAGACCTCGAGCTGCAGCGTGGTGTGTCCCAGACGTCTGATCACCGAGCCCACCTCCTCTGGACGCAGTGTGTGTCGCAGCAGAACCCAGGCCAACATAACTGGGCCGTGATGAGAGATGTCACCGAACGTCAAAAGCATCTGATCCACCTCCTACACGAGCACATGCGCACTTCAGTGAATATGAGCACTTTCAAATGCATGACTGTACTGCTGGACATTGTGCGATTGGTCAGTGGTACCTTGCAAACATCCCGCTGGTCATAAAACTGATGCTGTTCGGTTCGGTCCTCCAGAGCACATTTATGCAGGAAGTCAACATCCATCCCCTCCACGAGAATCAGAGAGCTAAAATACCTGTGGACAGGACAACACGGTCTGTTTATTATACACTCTCGTTTGCGTGCGTGCGTGAGAGAGAAAATCTGTGTGTTCTGACCCAATGCGTTCAACAAGCGCGTCCATGCTCTTGTCCGCAAGGTGTCGATTTGTCTGGCGCTGTCCAAAACCCTGCTCCTTAAACAGGCGCGTGAAGATCAAAAGGTCATTGGGCGGCATCTCGAAATAGGCGTAATACAGGAACATAATCTCCAGCAGCACGGCCTGCTCTTTCAGACACTGAACGAACCAGCGTGACACCTGCCTGTCCATCTAAACACAAAGACAGAAGCGTAATGTAACTACAATTTCACCACATACAAAAACAGACTACTGACAAATGTTGTGCAGCTCACCATCAGATTTCCATGCGTCTCCCATGTCGGCGCTTCTGATCTGGACAGAGACTCAAACTGCTTCCTGTAGCTGGACACCAGATCTTTCTCCAGTTTACTCACACAGTTTGAGTACTCCGCCTGGGAGCGAGAGAGACAGAATGAGCATATCAAACTGAGCGGGTGTTCACGAACCGCTGATCTCTGTCGTGATCGCTTTACCCTGTACGGATGTCTCTCATCCTGGAAGTAAGTGAGGAGGTGAAGCACGCAGCGTAGCACACACAGTCTCTCTTCATAGTAATAATCACCTATCTGCACGACAACATCAACCATATCAGATGCGTGGAGATTACCAACAAGCGTGTGCATCAGCATTTTACAAATGTGTTACTACTTCTGTATTTCGGAAAAAAAACATGTATCGGTGCACGACTGAATACAAAGATTGAGAGGAAGACCGAAGACGACAAAAGTCAAGAGAGAAAGAAACATGCGAGATGGTCGAACCTTCAGCAACAGGGCTTGACTCTGTCTCTCATCCTGTAGCACAGCCTGAAAGGAACAAGAGGAGAATGAACCAATCCATTCACAAGAAAACATTTAATCTGAGACGAACGCAGTCAGTACTGCACTTATTCTGGACAAGAGCACTGCACATAGACGAAAAAAGATGCCCGCCTGTCTGGATACACAGAAAGAAAGAGATCTCACCTTGAGTGTGTTTCGAGTCCCTCTGTAGTCTTCTTGGAGGTAACACTGAAGAATCTGAACACTCTGCTGTTCATCCAAACCCTAAAAAGAAAAACACACCAATAAAAAAGGCGATTTATCTGTTTAGCGCCGGCCAGAGGGCAACAGTTCAAAACGTGTGTTGATTTTAATGTATATCCTTAATGTCTTGATGTATTAAAACCATATTTTGCAGGTTTCAAACCTAGTGAGCTGCCTACTTAGACACGAGAACGTGCTTATAATAATGTTTTTTTTGTGTGAAATGGACAATGTGTTGTGTTTCTCACCAGCAGTTTACTGATTCTTAGTCCAAAGTCTTTGAGAGTCTGCGGTGTGTCTTTATCAGCCTTCAGTTTGTCTGCGGCCGACGTGCTGCAAAATAACATTAAATCATTTCCCACCAAAGTACGCCAACATTCAAAATGAACCATCTTATCTTTCTTAGCATTTCTCCGTGTTAAACGTCACGTTACCTGGGTGGTTTGTAGTAGGACAGACCCTGCAGAATTCTCTCCCAGTTCCGATTCAATTCTGTTTCGATTTGGCCCTGTTAGGATTGGACGATTCAGTGATCACATTATAGTTCTGGTAGAAAATGACCTATAGATTTATAGAATAAAGAATATTAAATGGTTAACTAACTGGTTCTCTGAGTGCAGATCTCCCAAGCAAGATCGTCCACAATTCTCGACTGCTCCTGAATAGAAAAGTGATGTTTAATCATAAATGTGTTGTAATAAGTAAGTGTCACACATCTAACTTTGTAATGGTCTTAACTGATATAATGCTAAATGAACAGAATGTGATTTCAGTGGTTTCAGTTATGAACATGATCCCATAACTGATATAATGACGTTTAGTCATTACAGTTTCTGTAAATACATTTATATATATATATATATATATATATATACACACATATATTATTTAATTTAACCATTTGGTGTCATAAATATGTTTATGGGTGCTGTTTACACCTGCATACAACTACACAACCAACCCCACATATATACTACATACATACATAGGCTGTATAGCGATTTTAAAGCAATACATTAATACGTTTAGCTGTTGTTTTAGTGTCTAAATTATATTTCAAGCAATGGACAACGTCGCACCACGCAACGCTATATCGTAGAAGCATAAACGCCTTCACTATGTTTGTTTATAATCATGCGCACAATGAACTCATTCATAACTTTCATTTTCAACTCTTCTCACCATCAAATGTCAAAACAAGTGAATCGTTTCCATAAATAAACTATAGGCTATTAAAACATTTCCTTCAGTTTAACCGCTCGTCTATTTGGCACGGTTCAAAGTTGTAACTGATAGATTTATTTTGAATATTTGAATTTCAGTCGCGCGGGTCTATCCGACACCGCACGCGACAAACTCGTGCGCCCGTTGTGTCAATTAAACGTTATTTTGAGGGCATGTTTCGCACGCATTTAGCGACTGGATACGACGTATAAAGTATTGTCGTTTTCTCCGACGACACATTTCAAACGAGCTCTATGAAAACAGACACATTAAGTTTCTCTCTCTTCCATTTTACCTGACACACATCTCCGAGTCCGCCATCTTCACCTGGATCACGTGACCAGCCTTTCCGAGCGACACGATCACGTGACTATCACAAATCTTCAAATACATATATATTTTTTAAGATGACATTGTAAATTAATAACAATATTAAAATGCCAGACAAGTAAAAAACTATAAAAAGAATAAGATTTTCTTTTATTCCGATGTCTGTCACGTGACTGTTCTGACCTTCTGGTGCCGGGTTGCCATGTCTTGTGCGCATCTCCGTGGTTGGGTTGCTTTCAATTTTTTAAATGTCAACATTTGCAAAGATAAAAAAAATATCAAACAAACAGAAGAATTAACAACAAACAAACGCATATAATTAAGTATTTTAATAAAAGAATCATGAGGAACATGGACCATTTACATACATTTAAAAGTTTTGATCAGAATTTCAATTTTATTTGTTAAAAAGTAACATAAAATGTTCTGACTCAAAGCATAAGAAGCTTCTAAAATGTCTACTATTTAGGAATTTACATTCGTAAAAGCATTATGTGTTGCATTGCAGGGATGTTTTTGGCTCATTTTGATGGTCATTGGGTGCGTTTTATTACGTAGATCTGGCAACCGTGCACTGTTATCTGACATGGCGGCCCCCACCCGACAGTGAATGAGAAGCTGATCGTACAGAACACACGTCTCAATAAAACATTGGGAAGATCAATCTTCTGTCGTAAAATCAAGCTATATATCCAGAAGACAGGGGTAAGATGAAACGTGCTGTTTTTGTTCCCGTCTTAATTTACTTTGCAGGGCGTTTAACAAGCCGCTGACATAACAGTGAACGAGCTGTCATTTCTGCTGCATAAGTAGCCGCTAATATACATTAAAAATGGTACATACTAATACTATATACTACACCACTTTTCAGGTATGGCTCGTTATTTCTATATTTAAATGTGTTGAAGTGTAATATATTTGCATTAATAGGCTAATTATTTTATGTTTAAATTATTTTAAAAAAAAAAGTGTTAAATGGCTTGCAGTAGTATGCATAGTATTCTTAACACAAGAGCGTCATGCCATCAAAAGCAGATCATTTTACTTTCTGTCTGCTGTCTTTTCATAATTCACAGTGTTTAGAAAGCAAGGGTGCCAAAGTTCACAGCGTCTGGGGTTGAGAAATTGCACTGGAGAAATTTGGACATCCTGGAGTTTAGCAGCGTTTAAAACATACGTTAGTTCTTGCCTTAAGATGATGCTTAGTTAAACAGCTCACTATGTTTGAAGGCACATACAGTCTGCCGATGCCATCTGTGGCAAAATCATTCTTAAACGAAAGAAATGGACAAAGTTTTCTTTTACATTTCTAACCGATTGATATTTCTTCCCACCACAGGTCTAATCTGATGTGGACCAAGAGGTGGATGATGTTCGTATGCTGACACATTTGGCTCATCTCCCGTCACCCCTGAAGACCCCGTCTTTGCGAGCATCTCCCCGACTCCGCAGCCATGCAGTCGGATTCCGTGCTGGTTGAATCGGCAGTGGTCTTCGCTATCGTGGTTTCCGTCCACATGGCCGTGTGGAATCAGCTGTCCTGGTGCTGCGTCGCTCTGGCCGTCCAGGCTTTCTACGTGCAGCACAAATGGGATCGCCTCCTTCGCACCGGCGCCGCCGTGTTCCAGTTTCGCCCCGCGGCCAACAGCGGCGTCCTCCCGGCCAGCATGGTGCTGCCCCTCCTGGGTCTCGCTCTGAGGGGACGCTGCGTGGCAGTGGGTAACGTCTACTTTGAACGTTTCGCCATGGTGTTAACAGTCATAGGTATGATGCTGGCACTGTTCCTGTCTCTCATTGCGCTGGGCATCACACGCCCCGTGCCCACAAACACCTGTGTCATAGCCGGCATCGCAAGCAGCGCCATCCTGTATACGGTGAGGCAGACGCTGACTGTGTCGGAGGTCATTGAGGTCTTGGAGGTCCTGTTGATCTTCGTGTATCTGAGTTTAATCCTGTTGTACCTGCTTCCACGCTGCTTCACGCCCGGCGAGGCTCTTCTCATAATGGGCGGCATCAGTTTCATCATCAAGCAGCTCATCAAGCGCTCTCTGGTTTCGGGCGGGAACGCCAACGCAGACCCGCTTCCCTTTTTCCTCCCGGTGGCTGTGTTAGGCTTCGTGGTGCTGGGAATCTTCTTCTCTGTGCTTTTCCTGTTCATGGAATCAGAAACGTGGGCGGCTTCTCTGTTTTTCCACACGATGACGGCCGTTCTGGGGTTGGGCTTGTTGGTGCCCTGGCTTACCCTGCTGACGCAGCATCACCCGGTCACCTGGTTGCTACAGTTCATCGGCCAGAGCGACGCCCGACTCGGGCTTATCGGATTCTGGGCGGCTCTGGCGCTTTTGGCCGTCGCCGTGGTCGTGCATCAAAACAGCCATCGCTCGGGCAGCAGTAAGAAACACCAGGCGTCCACCACCGTACGGAAATATTTCCATCTCCTCATCGTGTTGACCTTCGCCCCCGGATTGGCGCTTGACCGCCCCCTGCTTCATTTGGCTTCGGTCGGGTGTCTCTCCGCGTTCTTGTTCTTGGAGTTCGTCCGGTATTTCCGGATTCGACCGCTCGGATCTCCGCTGAGACACCTGCTCACTTTATTCCTGGATGAGAGAGACTCCGGACCCCTCATCCTCACGCACATCTACCTGCTGTTGGGCGTCTCTCTGCCTGTCTGGCTCTCACCCGGGCCTTGCACCCCCAAAGCTGGATTAGCGGGCTCTGGGGGTCTGGTGCCGTATGCGGGGGTGTTGGCCGTGGGGGTCGGGGACACGGTTGCGTCTGTGTTTGGTAGCACGGTCGGTGAGATCCGCTGGCCTGGCACCAAGAAGACTTTTGAGGGCACGGCGAGCTCGGTGTTTGCGCAGATCATCGCCGTGGTGATTTTCCTCATCGCTGACAGCAGCATTAACCTGAACGCCAGCTATTCATGGGTTGTGGGTTCCATCACCATGGTTGCCATGCTGGAAGCGTTCACGTTACAGATCGACAACCTGCTGCTCCCTCTGTACCTCTACATCCTTCTGCTGTTATAACTTCATAAAACACCCACTTTATGACAACGTACATGTAGTAAAGGGAGAGTTCAACCAAAAATGAAAATGATTTTGGTTATTCACTCTCATGTCATTTGAAACCTGCATGACTTTTTTCTAGATATTTTGAAGAACGTTGACACTGAACCCCATTGACTTCCATTGTATGAACACAAAACCACGGAGACATTTCTCAGAATATCTTCTTCTGTGTTCCACAAAAGAGTCATACAGGCTTTTGAACATAATCTTTGGGTGAACTGTTCCCTTTAAGAGCAGTAAAGCCCTGGTCAAAACAAACCTTCAAATTATTTGAATACTGAAAGTGAAATGCAATAATCCATACAGTATATACACGTCAATTGTAGTAAACTGAATAGAAATGCTCTGAAATGTATTCAACAACGCTATTCCATCACTGTAGTATGATAGTCAAATGAATTTAATACCAAATCAAACTACTATACCAACACAAAATGGCACAACAGTTAGAAACGTTTAAAGGTTTTCAGCACCCCTGGTGAAATTGTGTCAACATTTTGACATTCTAGCGCTGGTGGCACAGAAATGACACACTACTGCTTAAAGACTACATTTATTTTCTGTATTTTAATTTGAAGTTTACGTGTGAATATAATTTTATTGGCCTGCTCAACTGAACCTGTTTTTGAATGTTTGAAGCTCCGATATCTTGTGACATATTTAATTCATATAAATCGTGCCGCTGTCACTTCTGTATGTGTGACAGGGAATGAGTTGCACATAGACAAAAATGAATAAAAAAACTCGTCCCTCAATGGCCCTTTAAGACCGTTTGCACTGGCTGGGAAACACACATACAGACATCTTACAACATTTCGTGTTTAGACACTTTATTTGGGTGAAT
Source organism: Triplophysa rosa (assembly GCF_024868665.1). Taxonomy (NCBI): domain Eukaryota; kingdom Metazoa; phylum Chordata; class Actinopteri; order Cypriniformes; family Nemacheilidae; genus Triplophysa; species Triplophysa rosa. The sequence continues at coordinate 20,284,522 of NC_079908.1, forward strand.
CTCGCAACATGTCCGGGTCACATTTCACCCCAAAACCAATAAAGAAAATGTACTATTACCTGGATGAAAATCATGAATGTTTATTTTTATGACCATTAATAACATTCCCTGCAATACTCAATTCACTTGAATTATTTCAGATGGTTTTTTTTTACTTTATTTGTAGTTCTCATTATGTTCAATAGTTTTTATCTGAAGATTTCTGAAAACATTACAATGTGCATGGAAGCAGTAACTTGTTTCAATATTGTAATTATGTATAATGGTAAAAAAACAAGGCTTCATTTTCTTAAAAGAAATATATATTTGGATTAAATATGACGCGGACAGGTTCTTGACAGGTTTCATGATATTCACCCATTGAATAATATAATGTGTGTTCTTTCAGTCCAAAAGCATTTATGCATCACGGAAGCCATTGAAGAACATGAGCTTATACAGTAATACTCCTAAAATATTATTTTGATGCTGTGTGCAGGATATCTGCCTTTACAGTGCACTATGAAGGACTGCTCGAATAGCGTTTTGCCTTAAAAAGTGTTTTGTTTTGTATTGGAACAAAATGCTGTCAGTGGTTTGTCTGCATGGATGTGTAGGAGCATCAGTAGATGTTTATGTACACGTCAATCTATCCTGTAAAATCAGCATGTATGCAATTCAGTGAGATACGGGTGTTCTTTTACCTGTCTGTGCTCGATCCTGCATCGGTTCATGATGTGTTTAAACTCATTTATTTATGAGGCCTTGTGCACAGCTTTATGTCGCTATTGACGTTTGGTGGGTGTTTTTAGTAGACGGTTGTCATTAGAATCAATGTGCTGTGCATTGTGGGACACTTGGCATCTCTAGACATTTGCATGACTCTTTTGTAATTTCAGTGAACTGAATTTTGGATTCAAACTACCTTGTAATGTGTGATCCTTTGTAGTCTATATAACATGTACACATTTTAATGCTTTGTGATATTTCCAGAAACATTTCTTTGTTCAAATAACTCTTCCGCTTTGCATAATATCCGTTGATTCACAATCACTGCGAAATGAAACTAGTTCCAACAATGTAATATTTCAGTAAACACGATGCAGATGCAAACTATAGTATGTATTCAAGGTTGCTTTTGTCATGTTTGTTTTGATGTTGAAATTAATTTTAAATCATCTGCTTGAAGGAAAGGTTCTTTATGGCTGTAAATATGATTTACAGATTTTCTGTCAGTATTTGATCTTTTCTTTGGAAATTCATATTATGATTGTTTTTATCAAACGGATTGTCTTTTCTATATTGTATTATGTTGGGTACACAAAGAATGCAGATTAAATAATCAAATAAAAAGATTTATAATAAATTAAATGTGTTCGATTTTCTACCGTGTAGACTACAGAAATTCCGATTATAAATATTACAGACTCATCAGATGACTAAAAATCTGCCTTTTATTAACACTGTTGTGACTGTAAAAGAGAACCAATTCACATTTTCTGGTAAGAAAGAAAGCTCAATTTTTTGGTCCATGTAGTACATAATTTCATATGCAGTTGGCAGTAAAAAGGCTCATTATTGTCCATAAACATTCATTGTCCTTGTAGAAGTAAACGAGATTTCTTGTGAATGTTATTTCTGGATGTTTACGAGTAGAGGGAGGGGAAGGGCAACTCCTCTGTAGGCTGAAGCCTGAGAAAGAGAGAGATTTAATTTACAACGCAGAACTAACCGAACCCCTTCTGCAAGTATCTGTATTTTATGAGAGTGCTTTTACTTGGGAACAAATTTAATTCGCTACATTACAAAGCATCTATGCTTTTTACTCCACTACATTTCATAAATAAATCTTTTTATTTTTACATTTTAATACTTAAGTTCAAGCTCAAATCTAATACTTTTACTTCTTATCTTTTACTTAAGTATTTTTACTTTTAAAAGTAGCAAAGTACTGGATTTTTTATGTACTTAAATTCTGTATTAAAGGTTAAAAACGTGTAAAAATGTATTTATGAAATGTAGTACAACTATGAGATACTGCTTTATAATGTAGTGAAGTCATTTTTTCCAAAGTAAAATGCTCTCATAAAGTACAGATACTTGAAAAATGTACTTGAGTAAAAGTAAAAATACTTAAGTACTGTCCACTTACCAGTTCTCTGGACTCCAAACGGTGTTTTCCGACTCCATAATGTGAAAGGTGTAAACATGACGAGAGCGGTCCGATGTGTTTTCAGCACTGCGGTGGACCACCTCGCCATGGATTAAAATCGCTCCACCTGCAGAACAGTTTAACGAATGTTAAGAAAATATAAGTTACAGTCAATCTCATCTATAGTTTATATGCACAAAGATAATATATCGTATTTAGGTTATGTCCCTTTTTAACAAGAGAGGAAATATGATCGGTCAAAAAAGTTATTTAATATATTGTAATTGGATTTGAATACACTAGAATGTTTCACACATAAACACACACACAAAAAACTGAAAGTGTTACAAAAACATACATACATAAATGTTTAAGTCTCACCCTTTTTAACTGGAGCAGGGACGAAAAGCTTATTGTCATGAGCCTGTTCTCGGCCGATGAAATCAGTCAGTGGAAACATGCCCTTAGGTGTCCGCACCATTCGCCTGCTAATTCCATCTTACATTGGAAAGACCCATAAAAACTCACAAAAATGACAAATGCACAGATTCATGGTGATATTATTCATTCAGAAAATTCCTTTAGATGGTGATAGAAATGCTGGTTTTATTAAAGCCCGTGATGAAGCCTGTGCAGTGTTACTGCACCTACTCTTGTGTGATCCTGGTGTGAACCACAGACAGCCGTTGTCAACGGTGGCGTCTTCTAGAGCGATCCACATCCCCATCACCCTGCCCAGAGGCTCTGTGTACAGGAATGTGGCGTCCTGGTGAGGTGTCACTGAATACAACAATAAAAATGTGCAGAATGCAACAATCCTCTTCAGTAAAAATAAGTCATTTGAAATAAGTAAATAAGTCATGACATTTTTACATACATTTTGATTATAATGCAAAGTAACTAGAAACCATGAAATATTATAGTTATTTAGCATTTATTGTATTCACATAAAAACAGTATGCAGATCACTAATGCTCCATTGCGAACACAAGCGATGTGCATTGCCATTGGCTGAAGATGTGGGCGGAGCTAACTTACCTTCTCCACCAATGCCTGGTTGCTGTTGAACAGAACACATAGGTATAAGTGAGAAATAACAAAAAAAGGCACCGTAATGCGGACAAAGTGCTCACATATAAGTCATAAACCATTAGTTTAAGTTAACTGTACCTTAAAGATGTACATACTCTGCAGAATTACTGGATTTATTAACTCAAGCTTCTGGGCCAAATTCTGCAGAAGAGAACATTACATACAGTAAAACATCAAAGTGTCAAAATTGTCACTTAAATTAAAGTTTACAACATCATATTTTTCAATATTTTAAAACCTCCTGATTAAGATTTTGGGTTCAAATTGATATTAATGTGCAGGCAAAAGTTGAAAGTTTTCATTTAATTAACTTTAGATCAGAAACATACGGAGCCGTGGAAGGGACATAACGTGCGTACGCGATAGTTTCTCGTGGGATAGCGCTTATGAAATAGCCGTAACCGTTTTTTGATTTGTAACGAATGCCTGGACAGATCACTTTGGTATATTGTACAGACAATGAACAAGGCCACCGGGGTTCTAGCCTATGCAGTACAAATAAGCTACGTAAGGAATTTTGCCTCTTAAAAGTTACTGTCTTCACGCATTAATACACGTTGTGCATGTTTTACGTCAAACGTTTTAAAATATCCCTTCCAACTGCATATAGACATGTGCCTATTTATTTCTAATTCTACATCTCTTGCACAGTATCTACATTTCATTTAAACGGGTGCCATTTAAAGGCCTTTTTAATAACAGGCACGTTCACAGTAACTCGTGAGCAAACATTTTCACGTGAGCCCGCAAACTTTCGGGTGCGCACAAGAATCTTTTCGCGTACGCACGCGAAAGTCTTCTGACTTTTTTTTGCCAATGTCCCTTCCCCGGCTCCGTAGAAACAAACTGTACGTACAGAAATTATACAATTAAAAAGAAAAAAATACGTCACATTTCTGTCATGGCTAACTTTGGCGTGTTTCATCTCAGTTTGGTCATTACCTGAACTTTTGATGAGTGGGTGATTGATTTAAACAGCGGCTCATAAGCGTGAAGAGCTGTAAAGACAAACACACTTACATTGTAAGTATGTCCATATAATTATATAAATATTAATCTAATAAGGCTTGCTATTTTCTTAAATACTCACCATGTCCAATTTTATTGAGTGAACGTTCTCTTGGCACAATAAACTCCCCTAAAAAACACATACTTTTAAAAACATGATAAGTTTCATGCACTGTAAAAAACGATGGGTTGTTTCAACTTATGTCAAATATGGATGTTTCTTGTGTTTATTTAAATGAACAGGTGGGTTTGTCCATACCGTAAGAAAGAAAAATCACAGATGAGATCTCTTTAACATCTCAATTATGTCTCCTAGACATCAATGACAGTAAATAGAAACTTTTTTTTCGTCAAATTCACCCAAAACCCGAGAAGTTGATAGTTAATTGAAACAACTCCGAACAGAGCTATGAAAGAGCAACATCTGAGCAATATTTTTTTCTCTGGGAAATTTGATCCAACCATGGATAAAAACAACCCAGCATGTTTTAGATTGTGTGTTTCAACCTCTCAGTGTTACAAACCTTTATCATCAAACACTCCCTTCTCAAAGAAATAGCGAATCTTGTCTCCACTGGTGATGAAGTAATCGGCATTTCCCTTGAAAAACACATGATATTGTAAGACTGAAGTGATAGTTGTTGGTTAACAGTTGTTTACATTCACATTGAACTTAGAACAAGCTGGTTTAAGTGGTTAACTAAACTGATTCAGCTCTTGACGTGATCTCTTCGTAAATATTCTGTCGTCATGTATTTACGCTCGTTTCATTCCAAACCCGTATGAATGACTTTCTTTCTTCTGCAGAAAACATATATATTTTGAAGAATGTTGGAAACCAAACAACACTGAACCCCATTGACACAAAACCACTGAGACATTTCTCAAAATATCTTATTTTGTGTTCCACAGAAGAAATAGTCATTTACAGGACAGGTTATGAGGGTCAATGATGACAGATTTTTTGTCAACTGTCCTTTCAACCAAACCAGGTATCTACACCTAACAAGTGCGCACGCCTGGTCTTACCTGCATCTTCACCAACAAACGTTTGAAGGAAGGTGAAGATATACTGCTTTACATGCTCGATTGACAGTGTTGCATTGTGACTTTGTGAGTATTGCTTCAGTGTACCTGTGATTTGAGCTGCTCGTCGTGGTCGGTGGAGAACTGTGTTCTGCAGTGCGCGGGCACGTCCATGCGCTCAACGATCTCGCTCATGCGCTCCCGGAGCGCGTCACATTCCTCAGGAGACAGAAAGCACTCGAGCACCAGATACCCCTCCTCCCGATACTACCACACCAAAAACACACAAGAAACTATTCGGACCCTAAAACACTATTCACGATAACTAATATAAAAGTTGCGTTCTGTAGTATCCCGGCTGAAATCAATACAAAGTCTAATGGCTTACATTGCGAACACGAACAATCACAAGTTCACTTTAAAACAGTTTTTAGGGTCATATTTCAGTAGGATTTAATTGCGTTAGATTGGTTCTCATCCGACAGAAAACGTATTATGACGACGTGTTTGTCTTCGCAAAAACGCTTTTATGCGGCACTGCGCAGAGCGATTGGAGTATGACATCCAAGTACCGCGAGACCGATTCGACAGCCTAACTCGCTCTCGCGATACTTGATATTATACGCCGATCGGTTTGCGCAGCGCCGCACGACGTTGAACACACCTCTTGTCTCTCCAAGTCACGCCCATTACAGAACGGCTTTTTCAGACTAAATTCAGTCGATATTACGTAACAGCCTTTCAATGTGGATCATAGTTTATTTCTTAAACACGTGCAGGCACAAAATGTTTTCCTGCAGAGTTCGCATGAAACTCAAATCTGTAAAAATATTTATTTTAATCAATATTGATCATCACCCTTCAAAACAAGTTATTCATCGACACCAAAAAGCTCGTGCTGTCAATCCTGCGTTCCTGATTCACGACAACATAAACAACTTGTTAAAGTATATAAAAAAATATGGATGCGTAAATGTGTAAACCGTTTTAAAGTCGTTTCTTACCTTTTGAACGTCCTGCTCTGTCAACACCTCCATGCTGGTTGTGATAGCCTTGTGCACTAGTTAGGTTTATCCAGATCGACGCTCTCTCTCTCTCTCTCTCTCTCTCTCTCTCTCTCCCTCTCCCTCTCTCTCTCTCTCTCTCTCTCTCTCTCTCTCTCCCTCTCTCTCTCTCTCTCTCTCTCTCTCTCTTCTCTCTCCTCTTCTGGTCTCTATGTCTCTGTCTTCTCTGTCTCTCTCTCTCTCTCTCTCTCTCTCTCTCTCTCTCTCTCTCTCTCTCTCTCTCTTAACCACGTGATTGCAACAAGTCAAATTCGATTAAACTGTAACCATGGTGATGTAATTGGATTTAACATGAACTCTTTCACAGAAGTATAGGATACACAAATATACATTCCGCAACTTAAGTTATTGAGAGGACTCACGTGAACCCAAAAGGTAAACAAACTGTTTCCAATAACCTATTAATTCCAGGTAAATCCTCTTCATACCCTGAAGTGAAAACAGCCATTGGATTATCCTTTGGCCTGTGGAGGATAGAAATCAACGTATTTGGCTGATATTTATGTGCAATCTAATAGGAAACATATAAGGAAGAAATTATAAAACAGATCCAAGCGTCCAGCTACAGACATTCCAACTGGTCTGTTTACTTTCATATAGTTAGAAACAATATTTGTCAATAGCCTATATTATGCCGTAAAATAGCAAAATAACAAATCCAACAATAATTACACTGTGCACCACTTAATAACTAAAGAACAATGACTGCGAAACACTATTTCTGTTTTCATCTGAACGCAAGCACACTGAGAACAAAAATAATTGACCTTCCCAATATGGCGGCGGCGCTGACATACGATTCAACGGCCAATGAGGCGCCATGACACCCCGGTTCACCTGCTGGGGGCGCCATCACTTAAAACATCAAGTTCAGTTTTACACCGTCAATCGTTAATCTATGAACATGAACGGGTTTTGCTCCTTCGCTTTTGAATTTCACGCACAAACATGAAATCATATATGATAACGAATGTGTATATATTTGAGGTGAGGGCTTCGAGTTTGGAATTTGACCGAACCCAGAGCACTTGACTGGGATAGGTACCAGCTGAGAGTGAGGAGATGGGTAGGATGCTGACGCAGTAATTTGAGACACACAAAAGTTCACAGAACTTTATTTGTTCTGACGTCACAGAACGGTGCATCTCTATTCACACCTGCCTGTCATTTTTACTTTATGATGGCTGTGCAGAAGAGATGCAGTTTTATCTTTATGTATACAGTATGTGAGGCAGCTTAAAGCATTTACAAAGTTAGAAGAGTGTTTTAGTGTAATTACAACCTGGTTGAATTGACCACGAGCTGACTTTTTAATGGAGAGAGAGAGAATGAATGGGGCTTTTATGTGGCGTGGCACCTTTCCTCATGGTAACAGAAGAGCTCCTGTGTTCAGCACATTAACTCGAAGACCGGCTGCAGCAGGGAGTGTTTGTCTTGGGAGTGTAGCCTATGTTGAGGAAAATGTATGTAGCTTATTGTTTTCCCATGTACTAAACATTGTTTGTTCCTGTACCGTTATGATGTGATATTTCCCTGATTAAAAATAATGGTTTAATACTCTGCGTCTAATGCAATTTTCCAGCTGAGATGTTCTTGTTTCAACAGTTTCTTGACCAAGGAACATTTTTTTAGAAAAAACCTAAACCCAACCATAAATGATCTCATTTAGAAAGCAAACACGAATAACAGTAATGTAGAAGCACCTGACCCTAAACGTCACATCAACTACTTCTCAAATCTGATTGGTTGAATTCAGCAACGTTCTTGATCCAAGAACATCTCACACTTGGCCGATCATACGCTGCGGTAAATTCCTACATTTTCCATACATGCGCTTCAATCCTTGCGTTTAGCCATCCTTTTCAATTGAAAAATCTTAAGAAACAGTTTCCTCTGAACTGTGTATCAACCAAGAAATTCATGAAAGAACATTTTTTAGTGTTTCTCAGAAATCCTTACTTGGTTTATATTTAAAGCCGTATCGTGTACATTCATATTCAGCACATAAAAATTCAAATAAAATCATAAAATAAACCATACGAACACGTAAAAACAGAAACGCTAACACGTGATTGCTTTACCTGCAAACACCGAAACAGTTCGTCCGTGCTCTCTTTTTGTTTTTTGTTTTTTTGTAAAATTATAAAACTTATAAAGATAAAACGTAAAATTTGAAATGAACTCCAGCGTTACGCTCAGGAGAGTAAGGCCATCTTAGTGCGGGAACACAACTACAACAGTCATCATCAGAACACGGATTCATCTTTTCCTTTCAGAAGTCGACCAACAGGGTGCAACATCCGGGTCTTCATATCCAAACACACGCAACATCTTCGAAAGATGGCGAGAGGACGAAACAAGGCGTTTTTGTTTTTGCCATTTTTAAGAGTTTAAGGAGTATATCATTTTTAAGAGTTCTCAGTTTTGTCTCTTCGTAAAGTACATATATATCTGATAGATTGTGTACATGGCATTTATTTCTGAAGTTGATATGGGCTTGCGAAACAACCCAAGTTGGTAAAGATCTTGTTTTACGTCACTAACTGGCACATTCGTCCTCTGAATTGGTCTCTTTCACGACTGGACACAAGCACTCATAATACACAAACAACATATTGCTTATATCCACACGTCCCATAATGCCACTGCTGAAACCCAGGCACTTCCAAACACGTGTTCATCATGTTGGCATCGGTGTTGTCTATTCGCATGCGCCTCCGGGCCTGTAGAGGGCAGTACAGGTCCACAGCATCCCTTCATACGCCCTCTTTTCATGTCGGATGAGAATCTGATGTTTTCTCTCTCAGCAAAAGATATTTTGTAAAGAGCTTATCCTCCGTCCGTCTCTCTCAGGCTTGTTCTTTATCGCTTCTCCACAGCTGCTCCTTGACCTCGGGCGGTAACGTGTTGAAGAGATCTTCCTCCACGATGAGCCCCGAGCGTTTCAGAAGGCGACATTCGGACAGCTCCACCGGCAGACCCTCCAGACGGTTCCCACGGAGCTCCAGCTGCGTCAGGCCCGTCAGCTCTCCGAATCGAGACGGCAGCGTCGTAAGGCAGTTATTCCCAAGATTGAGCGTCCGCAGCTTCTTACACTGAAAGAGTTCAGGTGGCAACATCTCAATCTGAAACCGAGAGAAAGACATTTACTCAAACATACTCGTCAGCTGAAGCCGAGACATCACAATTGCCAAATAAAAGAGAGATATTTATATATAACGATGGTCGCATTTAAAGATATTATATGCTAAATATCTTCATTTCAGCCCACACACATTCCAAAAAAAGTCCACCTTGATTTTAAACAAATGACCCAAATTACACAACTCCGTTAGATAACAAGCTAATGAAGCAGCCAGAACGAGTGCGTATCACACACACTTCTCGTCAGGTGGTCCCATAAACTCTATTTTCAGAAACATGCCACACACGCTCTCCAACACACCCAACCCATGACTAAAACCATCCACAACGGCATGTTAAACTGGAGACACATGTGTGAGGTGCTCTCTGTATATTCCTTGTTTACCTCCTTGGAATTCTGACTCGTATCCAAAAGAATTCACTCTGCGCTTTCTAAAGTGCACATATTGGAGAATGCTTCTTCATGTGTTCAAAATGTTCATAATGGCGCATAATCGCCATGCTGCAATTATACACACCCCTACTTACAGGAAACTGTATTTTCATATTTGGAGGAACAGTTTCTTTAAGTAAAAAAAGCCTGGGTTGTTATTACGGTTGGTCCTTGCAAAAGACTTCAAGAAACACATCTGACAAAATATTTGACAAATCTGGTCTCCCTGCGCAGGTTATACGATGAAATCTCGCACGTCTGCGATCGACTCACTCTGTTAGCGGTAACAGCGAAGGACTGCAGGTTCTGCAGGAAGCCGATGTCTGGAGGGATGCTGGTCAGGTTATTATGGCTTAGGTCCAGGTAGCGAAGTTTCCTGCAGAAGAAGAGCTGCGCGGGAATCTTCTCGATCTTGTTTCTGTTCAGGTAGAGTCGCTCCAGGTTGGTGAGCGTGCCGATCTGGATGGGGATGTAGGCGATTTGGTTGTACCAGAGTTTGAGGCACACCAGTCTGTGAAGATGCTGGAAGCTGATGATCTCCTCGATGGTCTTTAAGTTGTTGTCCTTCAGGTCAATCTCCTGCAGACGGAAGAGAAAAACAGCTCTGAACTTCTGTGCACGTTGTAATTCGTTTGACAAAAAAAAGGTATGGAGGATGGTCAAGCTTTTGCTTCCGTCTCAGATGTACCTGTAGATTGTGCAGACTGAATATAGAGTGAGGAATCCTCTCCAGATCACAGCGCACCAGCTCCAGCTCCGTCAGGTTCACCATCTTCTTCAGACTGTTCAGAACCATCAGTTTGGTCCCTTCGTTGTTGATGGACAGCTTCTGCAAATGCACCCCGACATCCGTCACCACCTGCATGAGAAGACAAGAGCGAATGGCAAATCAGAACGTCGAATCTTTTCAGCACGGGTTAAATCAGGACTGGTTCACATCGTCTCACCTGAGGCAGTTTGGTCAGGTTGCTCTTCAGCCGCAGAACTTTGAGTCTCTTGAGCTCCCGCAGGCCGTCGATGATGATGAAGCGGTTGTTCTCCGCGCTGAGGTTTCCGGTGAGATGAAGCTCGCCGAGGTTCTTCAGGCTGTAGATCCACAGAGGAATCTCTTTAATGTCTGTGAACTTGATGTGGAGGGATTTGAGGTGCTCTCGGAGGAAGGCCAGCGCAGGAGCTTCGATTCTGGCCGGTGTGTGATAAAGCCACAGCTCACTCATGTTAGACAGTTGAGCGATGATGGGTGGGATTGTCACGTCAGGGATGAGCTCCAATTTCAGCACCTGAGGATGACACAAACTCATTTAGGAGGATTAAAGGGGATGTCAAATTTCTTCTGAGCCAGCTTTATTGAGATATTCTCTTCCTTCCTATTGTTGGTACAATTCATGTATTTCATTGTTTAATTAAAAGCATTTTTTTACTTGATGGCGAGTCAGGGGGTCACATGATCAGGGTCACAAAGCTAAAGCAGATCAAGTGTTTCTGCAGCAGTAAACAGAGGGATGGGGTGTGAGCCGCTAAAGGAGCGAAACAAGTGGGAGGAAATGCTTGTAACTTCCTCCAGCTGTGACCAAACATCATCATCTTGTGATGTCAGCACAACATATGCAAACAGTGACTTAAACAGACGTCGCAAAGAAACAGATTCCTGAAAATCAAACGCCGATCGTGTGGAACTCTCACTAAACAACAAGGTTATTATAGCGAAAACTACAACTATTAAAGTCTTTCTGTTTGTTAAAATTAAAATAAAACACTGGCCTAAATACTTACCTAAAATAAAAGTAAATAAAAAATAAACTTGTATAGCTACATAAGTAATAAACTAATAGTAAGATGACAAAGCAATACCAAAATTGCTAATAATTAAAATTAACATAAAAATATAAAAATAACACCGATCGTGTGGAACTCTCCAGAGTTAACATAGTTTTGATTTTAGTTTTATTCATATTTTGAATTAGCTTTTAGTTTTAGATCTTTAGTTAAAGTTTTAGTAATTTTGGTATATGCTTTTGTCATTTTATCATTTATTTGTTTATTTATTTTAGTTGCTATATAATATTAATTAATTTGAGTTTTTATTTATTATTAGAATTTTTGTGCTTTAAACTTATTTTTGAGGCAACTTTTCAAGTTTTCCCATAATTGTTAGGTCAATATTTTATTCGATTTCAATGAACAGAGATGTTTTCAAAGTTTTAATTTCAGTAAACTAAAATAACCCTGGAACTCTCCCTAAACAAAAAGGTCATGACAGTTTACCAAAACTACAACTATAATTTTTTTCTGTTTATTGAAATAAAAAATAAATACTGGCCTGAATATTTACAAATATATAAAAATTCAACAAAAACTAAAAATTACACTTGAACTACGATAAATTAAAAAATAAACTTGTATAGCAACATATAAAACCGATGACAAGAGCAATACCAAAATTGCTAATAACTAAAATGAACATTAAAATATCAAAATAAAAGTGAACTACCAGAAAACGCAACTTAACAACAAAGCAACAGATGCTTAACTCAAGAATGAAATGCAGGAAATGTAATCTTAAGATCCTCCAAATTACTCCCAAACACACACACACTAACAGACACAATCCATCCCACAGAAAGAGACACAAACCTCGAGCTCCACCAGGTCGAACACGGTGTCTGGAATCCCGCTCAGCATGAAGAGATGAAGCTCCAGCTTCTCCTGCGAGTTCTTGGTGATCCTCTGTCGGAGTTTCTCCAGCGTCCACTCGTTGTTCAGGTTCAGCTGTCTCAGTTTGTTCTCGCTGACCTCCGACAGGAACACGGCGAACCTCTTGGAGTACAGCGGGTCGTACTGGTCGATCATGTGCAGCATGAAGGCGAAGTCGTTCTTCACGTCCGGAATGTCGCTGTAGCTGCTCTCCTCGCGGATGGACTCGAAGGAGTAGCGTTTCAGCGAGCGGCTGACGATCCAGTAGAGCGTGTACATGCATATGAGGCCGTACACCACCACCAGACTGATGTAGAAAGAGGCCAGGATCTTGAAGAGCGTGGCCAGCGGATGGGCGCAGCGGTACATTCTGTAACCCGTCAGCTTCTGGATGTTGACCTTACACTCGACTTTGAACTGAATCTTGTGAACGTAATAGATGGTGTAGCAGATGATGATGATGAACTGGAAGACTTTGATGATCACCTGACGAATGTAAAGGCGGTGGACGATGTCGCCCTCTTCTACATGGACACGAAACTTTTTCACCTGCAAAAGGGAGAAATAGGAGTTTTTACATTTGGAACGTTCCGAGCATCCTTGCAAGCTATTCTCTATGTGTGCACAGACCTTTTCAAACAAAGCCTTGGCCTGCTCGCCCTCCTTCTTGTCCAGGACGCCCGTTTCCGATCGGTCCACGATCCCCTGCTCGATCCGAGACTTGGTCCTCTGCAGCATGGGAACGCTCGCTTCCACATCCTGGTCGCTCACGCTGGAGGCCTTTTTATCCATGGACCCGTTCACCTTTCCGGCCGGCTTCGAGTCGCTCTCCTCCGCCACGGTTTCGGACAGCGCCCGCGTCGTCCACGGGGAGTCGAAGCACTTCAGCAGAATGGACACGAAGTGCTCCAGCTTCGAGCTGGTCCGCGGAAACTTGAACCAGAAGTTACTGCACGCCAGAAAAATCAGCGTGTGCAGCAACACCAAATACGGGAAGTACTTCGCGAACCAGTGGAGCACGTTCTCGTAACACACGGCGTCCACGTAGTTGTACTGGTGCCGGTCGAGGTCATACTTGATGCCTTTGGGTTCAGAGTTGAGAGACACGCTGACGTTGTTCTGGTCGCAGGTGTCGTTTACCACCCATTTGCACGGGAGGCAAATCATCTTGTCCTGCGTGACCTGCAGCGTGCCTCCGAACACGGCGATCATCAGCATGACGATGGAGATGTAGTCTGTGAACACGTCCCACCATGGCTTCAGAATGCGGTACGCAGGTTGCGTGTCAGCAAAGTACCGCAGCTCAGTGATGGGAATCATGACAGCTCACCTGAAAAACAATAAGAGAGAATTTTTTTCCAGTTACAGAAATGAGGGTAGAATTTGCTTTATTGCAATATTGTCATTAAACGGTCTCGACAACATAAACAAACTTTATGTGGCCCAAACTTAACTTCCAAAAAATCTAGTAGTAGTGAAGTAGTTTTAATTCCATTCAATGCTATAGATATCCAATAAAATATTAATATAAATCAAATATCAAATAAATTGTTATATAATAACCAAACAAAGACTGGAAGTTAACTTCGGGCCAGGAACATGAAACGTACAGTACATTATACACTAGGTTTAATTTACTATACAATTTTTTTTCTTATTTTGGGAATGGTAGCGCTGGTATAATGTTAAGCATAACAAACTTTTGAAAATGTGCTCTATTTTTATAAAAAATCTACAATCATTCATACAGAATGCTAAGGTGCATCTTTTAAAAGACTTGCATTGATACCATGTATTGTGTATTCTTTAAAGCGAGGTATTAAAGGGAGATTTTTCTGACGGATCGTTGCTTTAATGCTTCTGCGTTTGTCAAACACGTTAGGACATCTCAAAGTGGAATGAGGCCAGAAAGTGACCATAAATAATGTAATAAGAGGAAGGAGAATAAGAACATGAAGATTTACTGTCAGCATATTTTACACCCTTGTCTTCTGTCATCTACTGTTTTCTCTTACAGAAAAAGTTGTATACACATCATGAATACAGGAAGTAGTTATAAATGAGTCAGCAGAACATCTCCAGTATTCTACATCCCAAAGTGACTTAAAGCTCCACTTTGTGTAGCGGAAAGTACAGATTCATGTACTCACACACACACACACAGTTAGGTAGTGAAAGCAAACCGAGCTCTTGACTTTATAAAAGCGGTTTACAAACTCGGCCCTCTTTTGCGCGAAGGCTGCGGTCGGCACGCTGGCATACCGAGATATTTAGGGTTGCCAGGTTGGAGTTTAGAATGAATCCCATCTGCCCTGCGTCTGCCTCACCCCAGACTGCATGAGAGAGAAAACCTGCCTGCCACACACACTTTACCCACAATTCAGTTCTACTCTAATTCAGCTATAACATGCCAAGACAGAATAAGGCCAGACATTGAAAAAAACTGATAAGAGCTAAAAGAGATTTATGAGCTCTTTACGAAGGAAGGAACAAAACAAGAGTAATACAGCCAAAATGTACCAAACAAAATGTTCATCAATAATTCAACAGTTTATCCCAAACCGAACAAGTGCTCATCTCCACACCCTCATGTCATGGGATATTTGTCAAAAACCGTGTTCCACAGAAGACTATAGTGTTTGGATCAACATTAGGGTGAAAGAAGGTTAACCCAACTCTTTCTCAGACCTCCATTATATAACTGCCATCATTAGAGGAGATGAGCACCAGCAGACCAATAAAAATGGGTGGAGATACAGAAAGACAAAGAGATAAAGAAAAAGCTGGTGAGTTCATTAGCTGGAGAAAAGGGCTAATGGGGGCCGAGACAGGAAAGAGTACAGACGAGAAGAAATAAACTCAAGAAACGAGAAATATAATGACGTTTGGTGGCGCCCAGGCGTGTCATTTCCATCATTCATTCATTCAATCGCACGCTCCGTCTTTGTATATGTGAGAACTCTGGAATCAGTGAGTCAGATTTAGAGTCGCTCCGGCTAACATCTATACTTAGACTGGGAAAGGCTGGGAATCTTCCGTTTAGGATTCGGGGGCCAGAGTGAAAATGCAGAAAAGAGCACGGCAATTGTATTTCGACCGAGACCTTGTAAAAATTCCACGCAGGACCGAAACAATTCCCAGAGTTACAGGAGTCCAATACACTGCACTGCAAACTCCAATACGCTGCATTAGAGATTCGTTATTGATTTATTGACTGCAGATCTAAAAAAATCAATATACAAACATTATGATGCGTGGTTCATTTAGATGAAGTGTTTAGGAGCCATCTGGCTGGGTTTACTGAAACACTCTCGCTGATGTACAAGACCTTCTGATGCCGGAAAAACCTACAATTTAGAATACAGCATAAACGTATGAAACTGGAACCACAATGGAAGAAAATAATACAGGTGCACAAAACAAGAGGCTCACTGACTGAGAACAACAAACATTAAACTTCTCAAATAAATCGAGCACAGCACAAAACAAGAAAACAACTGAAAAAGTGATTACCTTTGCCAAAAAACACACTTGTGGCTCTTATATACGCAGATAAAAATCAGTGCCGAGCGCTTTAACATACACACGCATCTCTCCTTATCAAACACATACAAGCAGCTGAAAATAAACACACAGACACACACTTAATAGCTGGCTGTTCACACATCATTCACAACGACACACAATCTTCTGCCGTTCACACATTATTCAGATGGGCCATAGAAAATACAGATGCATGACAATACATGACGTGTACATATGTAAATACAGTGATTTACAAGAGTATTTTGGAACATGCTTCCTGTTAGGGCTGCACGATTAATCATCGTGAAAACGATTTATGCGTCACACAAGTAACTGAGCATCATCGTTGCGATAATAATGTTTTAAAGCAAACACAAAACTCCCGATAAGGTCAGAAAATCATCGCAAAGCTTGTATCTGTTAAACTGCCACTTCACAGGAAATATAAAAGCACAACATTTTCACTTCATTTGTACTATTTTAATACTTTTTTTGCAAAACCCACAGACAAACATTAAGGGTGACCAATAGTAATGATTTATAAAAAAAAACAAGAAATAAAAAGTGGAGTAGCAAGGTTTTATTCCGAAGGTCACAAAATGTTGAATTTTTTGTGGTGGAGTGTTTAGATGATTGATTGCGTGGTTTGAAATATGGATTATACAGATTATAATAAGGCCCAATAAACATGCTGAAGTGAAATTAAAAGCCAAAGTTTTGAACTGACAAAATAATCACGTGATTAAAAATCTGAGCGAAATAATCGTGATGATCATTTTACCCATAACCGTGCCGCCCTACTTCCTGTTTCAATTTTTTTGTGTTTTATTTTACATATAGAATTAGGCCTTAAAGATGTTCGTTTGACATTGTTTTGTTGGGTGTATTTTGTTCTAATATTTGTGTTGTGTTAAAAACTGAAACAGTGCTTCTGGACGAGTGTTATTCACGGCTTGCTAAACGGTCTCTACATCTAAAGCACATAAACATATTCACTCACATGGTTCAAAACAGTATGATTCTTTCTGTGATGTTTTTCAAGTAAATTGATAGCGGATTTGTGAAGCTCTAAAATCCCACAATATTGCAAACAGGTCACTTGGGTGTGATGATCTCGAGTGGTACGGATGACTTTGATGTTTGTCCCTTTACGATCTAGACAATCTCACAGTCAACAGTAAAAAACATTCGTACCATTAAATTAAGAGGATGAATGAATGGCAGAATATCATACTGAGTGAACTTGAAAAAAAAGACAAAGTTGAGTCTGAATGTCTGAAGCTCTCTGGTTTCAGTTAAGAGTCTATTAACAATTAACAAACATAAACCTTTGTACGCATCAAACACACACATTCACATTTTCCTTTCTCAGATCTGGAAACACTTGTAAACCTCAAGCGTTTTAAAAGCAACCTTCTAAACAATCCATTACTGCATTTCCTTTAGAAAGTAAACAGGAGATGCAGTAAGTGTGTGTGGATTGGATGGGCGGACGAACGGCTCCGGTTTGTTTTCACACAGAGCCGGTTGAGATTGTTTGTCTGATAGTGTCTTCTTCTCATCCAGCCATCAATGAAACACCTTTTCCATCACAGTAACCTTTGGCAACGCAACCCACGATACACACACGGCTTTCCAGTTAACAGCGCGCCTCTTTCTTCGACCGTAATTACATTTGACATTTTCCTCAGACGTCTTTATTAAAACTCCAAACTCTCACAAGGCAAGGTTAATACATAATAATGTCAAAGTAGATTACACATCTCAATTATTTTCCTCATAATAGAAGTTCATTTACATTTGGACATTGCCTACGCTCTCGTACAGGAGGCTCCTTTGACTCCGCAAAAAAGAAAGATAGAAAAAAACAATTCGCAGGAAAGCTGGAACATGTAACAACAAAGAGATATATTGTATTCCTCTGAGACGAACATTACGTCTTAATAACAGACAGTCATGTAAGCTGTCATGACAACTACAGCAGAGAACACTCGATTTATACTATAATAACAATTCCTGTGTCTGATCTTATAAAGCTCATGTACAATTTTTAAAGAAGGACAACTCTGCGTTTTTAATCCTTTCCGAGTAAGCTGTGTCTCGCTAACACACACAGAAAGGGTCTGTTAACTCACGCTTTGTTTCATATCCCCCAAGGACAAATTATAACCATGCACATGCCCAAATAAACACACACACACACACACACACACACACACACACACACACACACACACACACACACACACACATTTACACTGTCTGTCAAAACAGGACGGAGTTTGTGATATCAAAACTCAAACAACTTCACGTGTTTGCCTAGTCAAATGTTAAGTGCTATAAAGTTTGAGTCAAAGCACTCAAGGCAAATTAACGTGAGTGTGCCGTATAAAATTATAGTGTCAGATCATGAGAGAAAATGCGTCATCTCAGCGGTTAGAAAACTTTC
The DNA here is from genome assembly GCF_024868665.1 of Triplophysa rosa. Taxonomy (NCBI): domain Eukaryota; kingdom Metazoa; phylum Chordata; class Actinopteri; order Cypriniformes; family Nemacheilidae; genus Triplophysa; species Triplophysa rosa. The sequence goes on from NC_079908.1 coordinate 20,303,088, forward strand.
TTAATTGATGACATACACATTATACTGTATAGAAGCACATGATGTTCAGAATGCAATACTACTGTACTACACAGTACACATTAGACAATACCTACTATTCAAAAAGGTATACTTCAAATCTTTTTTAAACATCGAGTTTACAGGAATTCAGTATTCTGTGCAATGTGCTCTTTTATACCACATAATATGCATGCATTGCATTTATATGCTTGGACAGCAAATAAACATGTCTTACTGAGAAAGTAATCGTTTTATAATAGAATAGAACAGATCTCAACGCTACAGTATGGTAGCATCAGACAGCCGCTCACACACGAACCAGCCAAAACCAACATGATCCATTCTGCAGCTGGTCAGTTTATGAGGTCGCAGGTGCCTCGTAGGCCTTGGGAAGTGCGTACCACACAGCACTGGGAATTATGGGTAGGTGTGCTTAAATCAAACATGATCTGCATGCTTCAGCTAACAAAGGCATCTACACACACACACGTGGAGCAAAAAATCAGGCCTGCGCTTGTTTAAAACACACATCTCTCGCCTCGGGGTCGCCGAAGTAAACGCCCGTTTCGAGCTTCAACTAACTTAACAATTAGTACACAAATAATCAGATCATGTCACCCCAGACCCAGACAGGACTCCCACATTCCCCACTCCACACCCGCAGGAGGCAGACACGTCTGTGCATGACTGTCTGTTACATGCTAACTGATTCTGACAATGAACAAAATGATCTTGGTGTACATTTCGCAGTCTTTTCGCAAGCCTAAACCACTTTCCACAGATCCCATACTAATGCACCAATAAAAAGCCAGCACTTATTTAACAACAACCCCTTTCTCCACTTTAAGCAACCCATCTCCAGTTTCTGTATACTTCTAGATTACTCTTAGACTAGATTCGCCTACAAGGTTAGTGTCATGCTTGAGATATTGTTGGGGACTGGACAGTGACTTCTATTGTTTCTATATTTTCTATCCCATACCCCTAACTACACACCTCTAAACCAAACCCTCGCAGAAACCTTTTTTGCATATTTACATTTTCTACCTGGCATCCTTTAGTAGCCTAATAATCAATGTCCTTCACAATGCAGGTGGATCTCAGGGTTTACTATTCACGTGGGGCGATCCGATATCCACAATGGAGGCTACACCCTATGCACACAAATGTACAGAAACAGCTATTACTGTATTACAGATCAGGGAACAGACCTAACACACACACACACACGCACGCACGCACGCACGCACGCACACACACACACACACACACACACACACGCGCGCACACGCACGCACACACACACACACACACACACAGCACTAGTAATCTCATATACAGTTTTCATACATGACAAACATTTTCTAAACCCAACCAAACCCCCCATAATTTGGCTTATAAATGACCCCTCTCGTCTTTTTGAACGAGTCAAGACGACTTTAAATGTCCTCATGTGTCGCTTCTCGTGTTTCACTAAACTGAAGGGCATTCTTAAAAACACAGAAGGTTAATGTGATCAACTCACATTCCCACACACACTACAGGCCCGCAGTCTAATGGTTTTCCGTGGGTGGAAAATTAAGCCTTGTCTTGTTTTCCTCTAAACAAAACTATTCTGTTGGCAAGAGCATGATGAACGCACGACACGTGAAACTCTTGATAAACCCACGGCCGACACAAACACACCAGGCGCAACTCACCGGCTCTGTTACTGTATCGATCTCTGGCTTGTGTGGCGCATAACTGACACATTTCTCCCCTCCGGTCCACGATCCACAGCGGCAGTGCCTCACTCTCCTGCGATAAGAGAAGGAGTTGAGGAACGCGCATAAGACACGCCTAGGAACACGCGTCAGCAAAACGGACAGAACCGCCCAAGCAACGAATCATACTATCGCGAAGGCCGCTGTTAATAAATATTAATGACGCAGCTAGACGCTCGACCCTGGCAATTTTAATTAATATTCCTTACTACTAGTAATACATTGATATTGGGATCTGAATCCTCCCAGTTGATCGAATATTAAGATAAAACCGTCTAACTAATATTCCTGAGGTAGATCTTTGCCGTAGTAGGACTCGTAATGAGGCGCGGTGACGAGCACTGCGCTGATACAGCACGAGCGTGCTTGACTTTGACGCAGGGTGGAGCGGGCGGTTGCAGACTATCCTTGTGACATGAAGGTCGTTTATACGCGCTAAACAAACGAGGGGATAAACAACTAAATGCTGAACGCCTTATTTCCGCACTTGATAAAACGACGATAATATGAATTACAACGTTAAAAGTAAATGATACTGATACTTTCATCTGCGCATTTTTAATTTGACAACTTCGCCATCATAGCCATTCGTGATCGTGAACCTTCTAGAGACACTTATTCGAGTCACGTGTTTCAAGATGCTTTACAAATAACATTCGAGCTGGTGACTCATCCAATTATCATACCACTATGAGCAACGTTTTAAATGTACGTAATTAACTGATCTTGAATGTAATACTCGACTCTGACTGACTAGAATTACACCCCTGTCTAACTTATCATAGTGATGTAATTACTTTTTAAACAATCCATCTATAAGTAAAACAGCTCACCTAGCCTCAAATTATCACCGGATAATAAGGGTAAAAAAACTTTCGATAATATTTCATCTCAAAATGATGTAATCACTTGAAAAGGGTAGATAAACATGTTGGGCGGGGCTCCGCTAATCGTTACGTCATCAACAATCGACAAACACTGACTCAACGTGCGTGCGCTCGAATGCAGTGGACAAGATATGTCCGTTTATCGTTTACAAATGTAATACTTGTATTCAAAAGAATAGGTATATAAGTAACGTGTTGACAATGAGCTTTCGATTGTGTTTATTTTTATTAAGACCTAGAATACACCGATCTTGCGTAGGGCGAAGTCTGTCTTTACCCAAAACATCATGTACTGCCGGAGGTAAACACATGCAGGTTAAGAGAACGACATTACCTTTCCCTGCTCATTCATTGCTGGAGTCTGATGTATTAAGGAATGGAGGCAGGCTCGGTTTCCACAGGAGCATCACAACTTCTGTTTGTAGGACTGAAGCCATTGGACACGTGCAGTCCACACACTATCACCTGGTGTACACATGCAAAGTAAGATAATGACTGCATGCTTCTTAAACGGGCGACTCTTTTAAAAACAATGTTTAATCATCGTTAACCTTCTCTTGCATAACAACATACTTGTAACAGGTGTGCTCCACTCGCTCAATGAAGAAAATATCGAAGTTGGCCTATCACAAGGGTGTTGTCATAGTAACGTGTCCAGGATGTAACAACCATCATGTCATTGCTGATAATCTGAAGTGGTTTTCTGACTTGGAGGGAAAGAGGTGTGTATGTACTCTTTTACATATCAGTATATAAAAGCAACTCCAGAGCTGTCAAAAAAAACCTTTCAATTCAGGCTTAGGGTTACCTAGATTGTTTTAAACGCTCGTTTACCTCAAACTCCTCATTTCTTACACGATTCTTAGGAAAGTAAAATACTATTTCGTGTTACAGCATATCAGTATTTGTCTGTTTCTATAAACAATTATGACAAAAATTGAGTCTATTGTGTATTCTGTGTTTCTATAGAAACATAGAAGAAATCCTGGCAGCTAAAGGGGAAACCGTGAAAAGGGTTCAGGGGAATGAAGCTCTAGAGATTGTCACTGAGGAATCAACAAAAGAAGCCGCGAACAGTCCAGATGAACAAAAGCCAAAACATCTGAGTGACGGCTCAGACAAAACATGAGCAGTCTGAAATCACTGAATATTTATAGACTTTTTAAAACTACTATTTGTTAAGAGTTATTACGTGTATCATTTGCTTATTGTTTTTTAAAGAACCCAAATAAACAAAAAGCTTAAGGTATAGTTTACCCAGAATTATTTTTCAAACTTTACTGACCCTCCAGCTATTCCAAACTTGTATGGTGTTCTTTCTTCAGCAGAACACAAAAGAAGATATTTTGAAGAACGCTGGTAACCAAACAACACTGAACCCCATTGACTTCCATTGTATGGACAGAAAACCACTGAGATATTTCTCAAAAAATCTTAAATTGTATTCCACAATATACAGGTTTTGAACGACACGATGGCGACGACAGAATGGTTACGTTGAAGAAGTCACAGGTTTGAGTGTTTGGCTCCACCTTGTGGTCATTACAAGCAACATTCAACATTATGTTCTTGTTTAGTTAAAATGCCAGCGCCCTTCGCCCACTAAATATCAACACTAATACTACATAAATACGATTTCGCAACAATTATTTATCACTTTTGACAGTTTTTGCGGAGTCATCTGACACGTGTGACGCAGTCACATCCAGAAACGAAACCATAGAAAAAGCGGGTAGAATGGCAATGAGCAATAAACCTTCCTAAAGATGGGAGGTGCATTGCGGTTAGTCTAAAAAAAACCTTTTATTTCATTTCAGAGAGCTGTGCTTTAAATTCCAAAGATATTGAAGTTTCATCCGTGTCATAAGGCAGGTGTACATTATTTTTAGAAAGCTTTAACAGCGCTACGCAGGCGGCGCTATCACGTGGTATGTCATACTTTTCTAAGCGCTGTTGAGGGCAGACCAATCATGGCCGTTTGTAATTACGATATACGCGCTTTTAAAATAACTTGATCATGATTTATGTGGCGGATTTGTATAATTCTAAAACCATTTTAACATACATTTAAACGATTATACTTTTTAGCTTACAAATATGTCAAATAACCCATTACACGTCCTGACATTTGAATGTGGCTCAACGGGGCTTCCGCATTCTGGGTCACTGAACGCCCCTGGAGGAAAACAACCACACGTCCCATCAAAGAGTATTATTGCATTTCCAGTGTCAAGGATGCAAACTGTCATGGCTGATGGGTAACGTAAACCAGGCGGTAAATGAGCAAACACCGCCCGGACATCCTACAACCGATGACAGATCTCATTCGAAACGACTTCATGCACGCGGACGGATTGAATACTTGAAAAAAAACACATTGTTTTTGTTATAGCGCGAGCATGAATTCAGCTGGCCTGTTGTGCGACACCGAGCGGCCGCGACACCGTCCGTTTTTGATCGGGGTGAGCGGAGGAACCGCGAGTGGAAAGGTGCGTTACATTATTTCTACTAAAGAAGAGCAAGTATATGCATTCATAAACATGTTGTCCTCTAGCTGGGTCGCAGTAGGCGTGTTCGACTTTTGCTGAACTGCGCAGACCGATCCGCGTATCGCGAGAACACAGTTTAGGACTTGAATCACCCTCGCGATATTTTGTGTCATACGCTGATCGGTCGGCGCAGCGCCTCATGAATTCGACGTTAACATCTAAAAATAAGGGAAATGTTGAGTTAGTAGGTATTAGTCAGCATTTATTAGATGCAAACCAAATCCAGATTTTGGTCAAATGAAGAAAAAAAAAACAGAAACCCCCAAAAAGGTTTGTATTGTTTTTCTTCAGCAGGGCCTTATCAAAAAAGCTGGTGGCCACTTGTAATGTTATCAGTGATGGTATTCACAGTGATGCAATTACAAATGGACATTACACAACCAGTCCAAGTCGGTCATGTGACAATAAATGCTGTTTTCTTCTCCAGTCCACAGTGTGCGCCAAAATCATGGAGCTGCTGGGTCAGAACAAGGTGGACCACCGTCAGCGTAAGGTCACCATCGTCAGTCAGGACAGTTTCTACCGGGTCCTTACTCCAGAACAAAAGGCCAAAGCTTTAAAGGGCCAGTACAACTTTGACCATCCAGGTAAAAGCAGAATATTAAAAGGACAGTTCACCTAAAAATAAAAAACAAAACGTCTCCGTGGTCCATACAATAATTTCTCATATTCTCTCTCTCAGATGCGTTTGATACAGAGTTCATGTGTCAGACTCTGAAGGACATCGTTGAAGGGAAAGTGGTGGAGGTTCCTACATATGACTTTGTCACGCATTCCAGGCAATGACAAAGTTTCCTCTCATAATGTCACGTAAACATGTGATACACATGTTGACATTCTCTCGGTCACGTGTGGCTGATCTTTGATAGAGGTGTGGTTTTGTATGTATGTTTGTGTGATTGCAGAATTGATGACTGTCAATAATGTGTGTAGGCTGCAGGAGAAGATTCGCGTGTACCCCGCTGATGTGGTGCTGTTTGAGGGTATTCTGGTGTTTTACACGCAGGAGGTCAGAGATATGTTTCACATGAAGCTGTTCGTTGACACTGATTCAGATGTGCGTCTGTCTCGCAGAGGTGATCCTTTATTTTAATATCAATATACACATTAAATGTACTCGTTCCTTTATAAATATTTCTGTCATATGAAAATGCATTTATTTTCATATAACTTTGAATTGTTAGTTGCCGTTAAGTTAGTTAGGCATCGTTATCACATGGACACGTTTTCTATTTTATCATGTGTTTTAGTTGTGGTTTTACTTTTAGCAGTTTTAAAGTCCCAGTGAAATTAAAAATGGCAATTCCCATTTTTCATGAAATATCGCAGCGTTTATGGTAAATAGTTTATCAATGTGGCTCATTCTCTTTTTAAAAATCGTGTGCCCTCGTAATCTTTAGTTAAAATCTGAAAATGCACTTCCGTCCTGTAATGACAATCCATTTAAAATGACGCATGTAAGACGGCTTGGGCGGAGCATCCGTTAACTCCTCCCCTTCAACTGTCAGTCTGCTGCCAGTTAAATTTCAACGGCTGTTTGTATACATCAACAATGTTTCATATACAATCAAATAGCATAGAAAGACGAAAGCCACGCCCACTGTTTTTCTCCTTCTACATTCCATTTCACTCGGAAATGCGTCAAAATACGGAAGTAAAAACGACCGCAACTTCCAGTTCACTGGGACTTTAAGGAATAAAACATTTCCAGATTTGTTTACATCTGAAATAAGAGGTTAGTGTACATGTGTTAGCTTGTGTGTATGTTTTGTCTTTAGTTCTGCGGGACATGAAAAGAGGCCGAGATCTCGAACAGATTCTTTCACAATACACAACCTTTGTAAAACCTGCCTTTGAAGAATTCTGCCTTCCGGTGAGAAAACACTTGAATACACACATACACACACAAAAACAAAACTTTGAACTGTAACTGTGATGGATACTTGACATCCGAAATCTTTCCTTCTCAGACCAAGAAATATGCAGATGTTATAATACCTCGAGGAGTTGATAACATGGGTAAATTTGAAACAAATGATAAAATTTAATCAAGAAATAAATTCTTGCTTAATAAAGCTACTTTTTTATTTATTTCCAGTGGCGATAAACCTGATTGTTCAGCATATTCAGGACATTCTAAATGGGGACATCTGTAAATGGCAGAGGGGCGCTGTGAATGGACACGCCCATGGGCGGAGTCAAAAGAGGGGTGTGGCTGAACACGACGAGATATCCGCCGCAGTTAATCTCCTGCCAAAACGACCCCTGCTGGAGCCCAGCACGCGACCGCATTAACACAAAACACACACGCGTGATTAAAACTTGAAAGCTTTTCTGCATGCTTCCATGCCACACTTCATCTGTTCTCACGGACTGTTCTGCTGCTTATTTGTGTCACCTAACTTTCAGCATGACCTTTGACCTGTAACCATCTCTTTCAAAGAGACGGACAGCTGTTCTTAAAACGTAAATTATTTAATGTTACCTGTTGTCGCTCTGATTCAATGTACATGATAATCACACGTTAACCTGAAATGACGTGTAATGGTAGAACTAAAACAAATGTTCATTCGATCTCTTTAATTCCAAATGATCTTAATTACAGAATAAAAGTCAAATAAGTTTGTCTGTATATAGATACATTCGTGAAATCCTTTTAAATACGTACTAAGGGTGCGTTTTGCCTGTCTAGATTATAAATTCTGTTTGATCAGGAAAAGACAAACAGTGAGTCATGTCCATAGAATAATATCGTAGTGATTATTTACAAATTGATTTAGTATTTAACCACGAAGTGTATTTTTAATATAGCTTGTGCTAACATGAAACGTCTCATCTGAAATTAATGTTCGCTTTCAGATGTGAATATTTAAAAATATTTTTCATTTTAATCAATGTTTGCACTTTGTCCATGTACACGCTTTTTTAAATATTAAAGGAAACGTGATGCTGTGTTTCTTGATTATTTGCACCAGTCGATTTTGTGTTCGATCTAATCTAAATCTAATCGCCTCAAGCATGCACTGAATTTCTAAAGAGTTCACTATGAACAATAACACAATAATGGTATGACAGGTAATACTATACTTTCTATATATTCACACTGGTTTTGAATTTTGTTACTGTATTCTTTTTTTTTATTATGGTATTTACATCATAGTTAATGATTGCACTTTATTTTACAGTCCTCTTTTTTAGATTTACATACTATATTATTGGGTACCAGTATTTTTGGGGGGGTAGGTACAAATACCAAAGTATTACCATGATGCATTACCGAAAATGGTGGTATGTCCAAAAACATGCCAATACCACGGCAGTCTCTGTGAGTGTAAATAGTTTTTAAAGTGTTGGATCAACACAAACAGAAAGGTTACAAAGAGAGCAGTTTTATTGGTGGCTGAATATACAGGATGTTATAGGTGTAACAGGAAAAAAAATCCCAGGAGTAAACATCAACATCACACACGCTGAAGAAAGCCGTCTTTGCTTTCCTACTCCCATATGTGAAGAACATTCTGTAGAAAACACACACACACAATTTCTCTCTCTCTCTGGTGCCCAGAGATCACAGCATATTCAGTCCTCGTGTTCTTTTGCCTTAATAATGTTAGTTATTTTAGTGCATGATTCATTTGGTTTGAAAATATATTTCCGCACAACTGCCCTCTACATGATCAGAGATTATACATAGCAACTGTACACGCACATTTATACAGAATATATCATACGCATCCCAAATTCACTTGAAACAGACACACGCTGAATCTCAAAAAGACGTCAAGACCGGGTCACATTTCACAAGAAATATCCAAACTCTTTTTCTCTCATTTTCTCTTACGTGCCAATACTGTTTTGAGGACCATTAAGATTTTCAAGTGTGAATTAGCAACAACAACAAAAAACTCATTACCATAATCTAGAAAAAAAAACAATGGGTCTCATTCATGTAATATAGGCGCAATGAATGATTTACAAAAAAATGTGCCACTTCACGTCAGCTCATGGTTCATGAATGAGACCCAATTATATTCTCTTATTAAAAACATCATGAATTCAATTCTGTACACACAAATTCTTGCAACCTGCCAAATGCACTTTACAATTTGAATATAAATATTCATGCGTCACAGTAACAGGAATGAGATTTTTGTTTTCTAGTGTCTTTGATAGGAGTCCAAAAATAGGCTTTTTTTAATAGATTTTTTATGTTGAAATGTGACACAGACTAGTTCTTGAGATTCACGCACGCACGCACGCACACACACACACACACACGCACGCACACACGGCTTTAAACACAATGACAGTAAACAATTACACACACAACACGGTAGTAGGTCGAGTCCAAAGGTCAAGTTCATCTTTCATTTTCTATTTAATATATTTCATATAGTCCATCTTTCACGGTCTAAATCGTATTTCAACAGATCAGTGAATATTTTAATCTGTCAGATTGCACAGTCATCCTCCCATGTCCCAAATCATCTGGTGTGAACGTCAACCGCAGGTCGATCCCGTTCCAGGTTGAAATCGGTGACGTTAAACTCAACAGTTCAGTCAGAATGAGCAACTGACCTTTGGAAGGCCAAATGGAAACGTCCAAACAGGACAAGCAAAAATTAACTCACTCCAACAGGCACAGTGTATTAATATCAAATGAACCGAGCCCTCTTAAGCGTGTACATACACACACGCGCAGCTTTAAATCACAGCGCTCGAGTCCGCTTTATTTGTGTGTGTGTGTGTGTGCCAGTGTGTACGTGCGTGTGTGTGTGTATATGTAAGCATACGTTTATTCATACAGAGTCAAAAATCCCCTCTTGATACAATCAGGGAAAATACTGCCGGGCGTTGCAGTTTATTGGTGCAAATTGGAGCCATTTACTGCTTGAGTTTATTTCTGAGATCTGAAACAACCTAGCGTGGGTTCCCAGGGTTCTGCAGGTGGTTCAGGTCTCACCGTAAACAGTCTCTGACGTTCGTCATTTGAGGTTCTAGGTCTTCTCCTCTCGATCGGTTTTGCGCCGGGAGATGTTTCGTGGTTTGATCTTGAGCGAAAGTTCCCATAACGCCTCCTCTGCGAGGTGATCACTGAAGTCGTTGAAGAACGAGACGATGTCTTCATTCCGCTTCAGTTCATAGTGTCTATACAAGGAAAAACAAATGAAACAATGACCTACAAAATCACATATAAAATGCATAATGCATACATAACATGAAATCGATTTATAAAATATTGCTGCACTATAAAACTAATAGTTGCCACTCTAAAATCAAAATGGACGAGCCATGTTTTACTTACTTTACTTACGATTCGATATAATACAACTCACAATACTGGTTTCACAATACAAAAGTATCACAATAATAATAATAATAAAATATATACTGTATATATATATATATATATATATATATATAAAATAAAATATTTATTTCCAAAATATAAAGGTTTTTTTGTCATATATACAACTCGTGATAAAACTGACAACATTCAAGGTTTAATTGAACCTTTTGCATGAATATTAATAAAAACTGAATTGGTCTATAACTACATTATATCAAATATATTCTAATGTAATATTAAAATGGATTAAGAAAGGAATTGAGAAAGATAGGAGAACTTCTAAAAGCAGTAAACACACACACACAAAAAAAATATATATATATATATATAAATAAACAATTATGCAGGTCACGTGTCTGCAGCTCAGACTTCATATTTTTATTTAAAAAATATTAATAAATAAAATCCTTTTATTCCAGCTCAGATACTTAGCTTTATTCCAGATCAGATGATGTCTAAACTATCACAGCGCAGTCTAAATCAGAGTGTTGCTGTGCAGGTCGTGTGTAATCCAAACTCATACTTGGTTTGTGCCAGTGGATTACTCACACTTGCTGGAAGCATCTCATGCTGTCCAGAATGTTGAACTGCTGCCAGCGCTTGGAGAAATTCACTTTACCGTCAATAAAATCCGGGTTTCCAAGGTGGACGAACGTCAGGTCTTGTAAAATCAAACCTCTGCAATAGAAACACGATTAGCTGAAATAAGACTTGGACCGCGGCATGAAAATTATATCATCTTTAATGCAAATAATGTTCGAATAAACCGAGTCTGAACCTCATCGGCATGAGAATATCAAATTAAAAAGGTACAAAAATAAAATCACTTTTTAACAACTACAAACACGTCAACATTTACGTTCTTTCATTGAAGTCTCTCCGAGATTAAATCTTTGAAAGTTTGTTGTTTTAGATGGACAGTATATTGTCTGACTATGTATATATTACACTTACAGGTAGGGAATACATGGAGGTTCGACTTCGGCCAGCGCTGCTCTGTACGCCCGGAAAGACGACGAGCTGTCAATCAAAGTGCAGTACTCTTCCAAGCCCTGTTAGATGGAGAAAGAAACATTGCACAGATTTTCTGATTTGATATGTTCGTACAGATCTCAACGCAGACTCCGATTGGCTGACGCGACTGACCTCAGACGTCTGTTTCTGCCATTCCAGCCGTCTGATTGGTGCAGAGTCCAGCGCAGAGAGAATCGCCAAATATGAGTTGAAGTTGTTCAGTTTTCGCAGGTGCTACGGAAGAGAAGAACAAAACAAATGATACCTCACGGTTTGGTGATGTTCAGCATGTGTTTGTGTGCGATTTACCTTCATGATCTTTATAAATTTGAGAAGCAGCTTCTCCCGGTCTTGAGCTTTCTCCTGCTGCATTATTATAGAGCGCACCCTAATGGACAGGTGTTATTATTTACATTAAACGTATACAGTGAATGCATGCAGCGTGTATGGGTAAACGTGTACCAGTAGCTCATGTTGTTAAAGTGCTCCGTGAACTGGGTGAGGTTCGGACTCTTTTCTTCATTCTGTTCCTTTGCCCAAAGCAGAACCTCAGGAATCTAGAACCAGCAAACACACACCGTCAGACAAACAGAGAACGACAAACAAAGAGTGTTGTTGAGGGCAAACATCGCGTCTTACCTCGATCTTATAGAAGAGTTCTGCGTCTAGCAGGGTCAGCTGATCGGCGACCTCATGACTACGGAAATCATGCAGCGTGCCCGGCCTTCAGAGAGACAGCCAATCAGAACACAGAAAAACACACGAGAGCTCTCACACAGACCCTGAAACCCCCTTTGACCTTTACCTGGCAGAGACGCCCAGCGCGGCGAGAGGTTTAAGCGTTTGCGTGTGTCGCAGGACTCTCTTCTGTTCCACTTTATCTAAAATGTTCTTCCGCAGAACCCGCGCCAGACTCAGTTCTCCATTACACACCAGACGGAACACCAGATCCATCAACTGCCGGAGAATGTCCTCCGTCAACTCCACCAGACTGACACAAACACAATTATTTCATCGGTCATGAAAGCACGCACGCACTTAAAATAAAAACACGTGTTTACTCACCAGAGCTCATCCACAACTCTGACCAACACGAAGAATGTGTTTTTACTGACACGCTTCTTAAAAGTGTCTGGACTGTGACAGAATCGAGTGTATGTGCAGAGGAGTTAAGGAAACACACACACACACACACACACACACACACACGTGTGCACACACACCCGGTCTCATTTAAAGGATATCTGTAGCGTAATTTTTTGATGAGGTCCTCGGGCGTTATGAAGGTTCTGTATGTTGTGAGAAAAGCCTCGCAGTACAAAACTAAATCTACAACGCAAAGAAATATGATTGAAATACACAGCAGATGGAGTAACACACAAACACAACTGAAGGAATACATGAAACAAAAACAGCTTTCAGATGAAGAAATGAGGCAGATTACCTTTGCGGTCCGTTTCTGTAGCGTGAACTAACAGTATGTCACCGGATCCGGCTCGCACATCCGGGCCGTCATCATTCTATCAGAGAGACGCAGAATTATTACTGCAGCCCAACCGACTGAAGTCCTGCTGCCCATCAACAGCACTGCACCAGTGTGTGTGTGTGTGTGTGACTGCCGCCAACTACAACACACACACAGAGCTAACACAGGTGACTACACTCTCCAAGAGTGATTTTGTCACATAACACACACAAACACATACACAATCATGTTCAGTAGTGGCCAAATGTGATGTCCAACTTAAAAAAAATCATGTCTTTGCTTTTTATTCCAATATATTTTTCAAGATGTAGTGGAGATTTTGCCTTTAAAAAATAATTTAAAGAGGCTTTGGCAAAAAATAATACAAATACACAACACATGAACAACGCTTATTGAGTCAAGCCTCAAAAACAAGTGATGATCAACAAAACATTAAAAACTGATGAAGCTCTTTTCAAAAGTTGCTTTATTCCTATGTATTTATTTGTATAGTAAAAATATATATTCCCTGACACACTGTTGTTTGCATTTTTGCCAAATATTTATTCTTTCATGCAATATTAGCAACAAACAATATTTTCATGACAAACATAATACCAATAAAATCCCTATGAATGAACAATATTGTATGAAATAAGTTAACCATGCTTACAACAATGTAAAAAATAAAAAGTTAAAATTAAGTAAAGTAACATAGATTAATAACATTTATAAAAGTTCTTTCATTTTATTATTTGCTAAAAAATTAAGTTTAGCCTAGAAAAGTTTTGGGACGCTTGAGTGAAATGTTTCCCGTTATTTAAAAAAATCCTTTAATCTGAAAGTGTATGTTTAAATGTCCGAAATTAGTTTAGCAGACAAAAATATACTTTTACAAACAAACATGCTTTTTCTTGACAAGACTAACATTTTATTTAATAAAAGTGTTTTTGAAATGGATGACTTTGACTCACTAACGAAGAAAGATGTGAAGATGTGAACTCCTTTAATATCATTTAAAAAGCATCTCAGGGTGAGACCTCAAGAAGCTGCTTATATATACAAATATTGTACAAATAATCCCCTTCGGACATCACTTTTGGCCCCAACTGTAAATATTTTACGCAGCTGTCTGGAGAGCTTCTTTGTCAGGTGTAAAATATATTTTTGTAATAATTATTAATCCATGAATACCTCTGCTTTAAGTGTTACGCGGCTCATAACCTCACTGTGATCAATAAGAGACAGTTCATCGATATCATCTATCTCTTCATGACTGGATTCCTTCTGTCTGCATGAGAAAAAAAACATCACCCAGATTTACACAAACACCAAATATCTCTGATCTGTGGAGAAATGCAGCCAGCAATCTTCATAGCGTTTACCTGTCCTTAGCCAATGCCTCCTTGCTATTGGACGAGGGTATGTGAGGGGCGTGGTTTTCATCATCACAACATACGGTGTCCTGAGAGATTCCAGAAATGTCAGCAGCAAAAACACGCAAGCATAGACGAATAAAACACGATAGCGTGTGATACTTACGGTGCGATGTGTGCTGTCGCCGTTGGCGTGCGTGGATGCGTATAGATTCACATATTCCCCCTCGCCGCCTTCGTCAACACTTTCACTCTACGGTAAGAGAATCAAACACATCACGCATGCGTCATGCTTCTTTAGGGCGGGATAACATGCTATGTCGTGCATTCTGACTTCTTTACACTGTTAAACGAGCTGGCTTCACATGCTGAACATGGTCGACTTGTTAAAAAACTAGTTGGACGTATGACGTAGTATATCTGTGCTTGATACACTCCCCCAGCACTCAATTTTTTATAAGTCTGGATCCCTGTTTCGTAACAGGGATCCTATTCCTTTCATTGGGCAATTCTCCCGGAAAAGCACGCCCACGGCAAGGCGAAAGAAATAGCCCACCAACGCGCCAACCGACGAGCGATAGGAAGTCCAGCTTATCAAGATCGGCTGCGCTGTGGGCCTGCAGCTGCAGTTGGTTATGCTTGCGATAGTGAGAGAAGTTGAGGTGTGTTTGCTTGTTCACGGCATTTCAGTTATGGATGTTATATAAACGGTGGATATAACGCTGGATTTGGAGATCGTTTGAAACTGAAAGATGGCACGGTCCCAGTGCTAAAAGATGCCGGACATGAACCGCACGCGGTGAGTCAAACTAAGTCTTATGTCTGTGTTTTATTGGCAATTTGCGCGTACGTGCATAATGTAAACAACGCGAAGGGATTAATGCGATGATGTATTGTGTGCTCGTGCTGTAGTTCCGTCGCCACTGCTCGCCTCCCGCAGCTCGTCTTTTTCCGGAAATAATTGTACAGCTGTATCTCTCTTTTATAAATGTGATCAAATTAAATACTCTTCGAAGATACGGCGTGTGCAATACTACTGCATAGGTACTCAAAATTAATATGAGATTGGCAGAAACTGCGTGCGTTACCCCATCTTTAAAGCTTACGTCTCATATCACCAGCAAATCAAATACATTTTGGGAAAAAAACACTATCCAACAACATATACTATCTGTACATCTAAATACAAAAATTTCCTAAGGATTTTTTAAATATTTAATCTCATTGTAATTATTTCTTTTGCAGTTTTATAAATATTTATTTAAATGTATTTATAGATTTTTGCTTTCATGGTTATTTTCTGTCATTTTATTATTTACTTCTATATTCATTTGAAATTATGACTTCCTTAATTTAAATTTAGATTTTAGCTTTGGTTTAGTTTATTTTTATTTCCATTTAAGAATTTCACTGCCAGAATTTATTTCACTTTATTAAAAAGGCAACATTTTAGTTTAGAAAACCAAAGTGTGTCAAATGTTTTCATTACTGATCCAGGTAAAAAAAGTATTTTTGATTCTCTCTAGATATGGCTCAGGTCTCTTCAATGTTTGTCTATGGTTTTATCTTCTGTAAGGTTCAAATTATAAGTTGAATCACTTAGAAAAGTCGCAACGTACAAATTATGCAAGAGAATTTATCTTTTACATCAAAAGTCTGAGCGTTCAAATAAACAGATAAAATTAAACAACATGCAGTTCTGTGCCTGAACCACTAGATGTCACTGATACACACACACACATTTACATTAGAATATATATCCCCAATATATCCTTCCTTATTTTATTTAAAGACGCTTTCTTCATTCTTGATGTGTACATACCGTGTAAGTGAAAATAACATTTTCATGAAAATCTTAAAAAAAAAACTCATCAAGTCTTCTTATGTGTGTGTGTTTACTTTAGGGACAGAAGTGCAGTATTTAACAACAATGTTAGAAAATAGTGTGTGCCATCAAATGTGCGTTTACCGCGGAGGTAAGCAGAGAGTCAGAGAGAGACGACTCGGAAGGAAGACAGACGGCCAGAGAGACCGGAGAGCTGGTCAAGGACCCGTTAGAGACACCCCCACCATCCAAACCTCTGCTGGCATTGGTCAAGCCAACCAGGTCGGAACTCTGCAATTGGTCGAAACAGGGGACAGAAAAGATGGAATCAGAAGAGGAATTCAGTAGTCAAGTTTAAAAGTGAAAAGAAAAAGATGAAAATTTAAAGAAGGAAAATTGATGATAGGAGTGCGAAATATTTTTCAGTGTGTGAAAAATAATGTGACCGTGTTATTGTGCATGTGTACACACAGAAACCTCCTATAATGAGAACAACCCAATCACGTAATATAACAAAGCTGTGTGTGAGTGTGTGTGTATAGGGAGCGAGTCTAAACTTCCGGATGATTCTTAGAGGGATTACAGGACCTGCATAGACTTGCCCAAAACACCGCTAACAAAATTCCACATCAGCCCGTGCACACACACACAAACCCCGACAAACATGGCTCAACATGTTTTCCTAGGAGAACGGGAAGAGAATCCCCCATTAGATTCCGCCTGTGACATTAGGGAATGTAAGCATTCCACAGAGACCGATAAAAGGGGGGTGAGGAAAACACACTCACACACTGATCCTCAGAATCCGACACACACAGGTCAGCTACTGACTGAAACAGGAACTCTTTCGGCAGGCAACCACGCGCACACACGCACGCACGCACGCACGCACGCACGCACACACACACACCATATTTCTTCTGCTGTGACCTCAGATGTCAGGGGTCAAGAGCGCGGAACATTCCGCAACAATTCCCAGATGCCGTTACCATGAAAAGCGGACACTGGCTAAAATTCATCACCGCGGCAACCGAGAATAATGGCTCTCTGATCTCAGGCCTGTTATAACAGTTACTTTGACAACTAGATAATATTCAATACATACTAACTAAAGTCAACATGTACTGTACACGTCTACTGTAAATGATTCATCACTGTACATTACTCCCAAAAATATGTTTGTAATCTTCAATCAAAGTGTAATGACTCTGAAAGCAACAAATGTTTGGCTGCTCTCTAACGTCATGTTTTACCCTCTAATCAATTTCAACCCCAATGAACAAATACTGTAATATATTTGAGTATTTATTGTAGTAAATTGTAACAAAGTGTAGTTAATACTAACTATATACTTATACTATATACTTCAGTATACAATTTACTTATGTATACTATAGTATTCTGTCTATAGAAGGGGTTCTCAACCTTTTTGACTCAAAGGCACCCCCATTGTATTCAACAATATTCAAAGGCCCCTCTCCCACTCACAAAACCTAAAAAAAACAAAAAAAAATGATTTTAGAGATTAAGATTAGCTGGCAAACATTTATTAATTATAAAAATGGTCAAATAATAAGAAACATGTTTTTTTAATGTATTTCAATGCTCATTTTGTCTCATTTTAATACACTGGTCATTCTGAGGCCCCTTGAAAGTCAGCTGGGGCCCCCTTGAAGGTCAGCTGGGGCCCCCTTGAAAGTCAGCTGGGGCCCCCTTGTGGGCCCTGGCCCCCCGTTGAGAACCATTGACCTATAGTATTTACTGTAGTATACTATAATATTTACTATAGTAAACAAGTAAATTGTAGCATACTGTACCATATTTTAGCATTTCCTACACTTTTTAATGTATACTTTAGTATTCTGCAGTGAATTGATAAATAAATACTGATGTGAACTTAACGTCCATAGTGTTTCAAAAGCTCTATAGTACCTAGGCTACAAAGTGTACTACAGTATCTTTCACGTGGTAATGGATAAAATCAGGACCCTTTTTTATTCGATTATCCTGTTTCAATCAATGGTTTAAATCACTGAGTTTTTATCGGTGTGACCACAACAAACGGAGCTCCAACATTCTAAATAGCTGCATATTAATCTCATTTTCATTTCTTTTATAATCACACAAACAAGTGCAACGAATTTATGCCACTAAACCAAACAGCTTATACCACTAAAGCAGTGATCTAATGTAAAAAAAAAAACCTCTCCCATCATGTCAGTTTGAGTTAGCCAGTACTGATCTAAGAACAGATTTTCCCCTTGTAAGTAAGAGTCATCACAGCAAAGACCCACAGAATAGTGTTATTAAAATGTTGTTTTAATGCTACATTAAGATTTTTAAGAGTCTTTGTATAAGCTCTGGACTTTAACGTTAAACCCAGATAAAGAGATAAACGAAGATTAGTTCAGCTTTAGAATCCAGGCCATAAATAATCTCTATGTAGCATTTAAACATCAGTTTAATAACTCCCTGTGATCACACAAACCTTAAAAAATCATATGAATAAAAAAACAACAACCACACAAACAAACCAGAATACACCACATGAGAAAATCATGACATTGATTGTGATAGACTGTTTGTTGATGTGTGCTTCACGTGACCTCTTCACTCTGATTGGATGACACTCACCACAGGTGTGGTCAAAGAGGAATGGCCACTGAGGAAGGAGTTAGACACTGATAGGCTGAGACCAAGAGCAGGCTCCGCCTCCTGAAGGCCAGCATGAGGAGGAAGGGGTGAAAAAGATGATGACGAGGAGGAGGATGAAGAGGGAGAGGTGTGGGAAGCCTGGAGCGAAGAAGAGAAACACGGAACAGGAGGAAATGAGAAGAAAAAGATCAGAAGAAAACAGATAACGATCTAAAATAACATAGTAGTTGTATATCAAGAGTTAAAGAAAAATATGAAAGAGGGGGAATAGCAAAAGTTGATTTAAAGACAACATGAAATGTGTTGAACGTCTTCACCGTCACATTTTACAGAATCGGATTGT
Source organism: Triplophysa rosa (assembly GCF_024868665.1). Taxonomy (NCBI): domain Eukaryota; kingdom Metazoa; phylum Chordata; class Actinopteri; order Cypriniformes; family Nemacheilidae; genus Triplophysa; species Triplophysa rosa. The sequence continues at coordinate 20,322,315 of NC_079908.1, forward strand.
TATTCCTGGTTCATGTGTGTTGGGGAAAAACATGCAACATGTTTTTAAACATACAAAAAACACTGAATCAGGTAAACAAACATGAACAACATTTTTGTCACAGGTGCAGTTTCCTCTCATATACAGTATGGTATAAAAAGAGAGGTTTATAAAGTCAGAGTCAATTTGTTATTTCATGTTGTCTTTAAACAAGGAACGAACCGAAAAGCTCAGAGAAGAAAGACAAAGAGAAAGGAAGAGAGAAAGAAGGTCACGTTGGCCTCCTCTAAAGCACCTCAGTTTGACCTTTAACCTTAACCGACCCGCTCTATACTCAATGACCTCACGCGCAGGTCACCGATAACACGCGTGTGATGTGACTTGTGCACGTGGACGGTGACTCACCAGCTGTCTCTGTTTGGGTGGCAGGGCGGGCGGTGGCACGGGCTCGAGCACAGAATCCGAGCTGGTGTAAGAATCGCTAAATCCGTAAACCTCCTGAAAGCGTTTATTCCTCCTCTGCTCGTAAATACTCTCGTTCTGAGGCGTCTGATAAAACACAGACGGCTGCGGCTCAGAGTAATCCTCAACAAACTGCATGTACTGCAGGACTAGAGAGCGAGAGAGAGAGAGAGAGAGAGAGAGAGAGATGCAGTTAAACACAATTCTACATTTGAACTTTTCAATGCTTTCTTTTCTTTTCAAGAGTCCAAACTTTCTGATCCACACACAAACCCACACTTGCCCTTACTTTGCTTGCCCTTCTTCTCCGGCAGCGGTGGCGGGCTGTTGGGGTCGGTGGACAGCGAGAGGTCATCCCTGCCGTTGACCTGCGGTATAGGCGATACCGGCGTCACCAGAGGGAAGGGCGGCGTCGGCTGCTCCTCTTCCGATAGGTTGTCGTAGTGCGACGGGAGGCGCTCGTAAAGAGGATAGGTCGATATAATTGGGGTAGACCGTCGCTTCTTCTGCGGGAGGGCGGGGGGATGCTTGCTATTGGTGGATGCTGGCGTGAGGGGCGGAGTCCTGTAATCCACAGAAGGCTGATGGGTCACGGGAGGACTGAAGCAGGTGTGGGCGGGGCTTAGGGACAGAGGTTCCATCTGGCATTCGGGGAGGGGGCTCAGACAGCTGCTCGGACCCGTGGGAAACGGCAAGGGATCGGAAACGGAAAGGTCCTGGTTGAGGAAGTCGTAATCAGGATCGTATCCCTCTATTGAAGGACAATACGAACGACACACGTTAGTTACACAAACACAAATTTGTTGGGTGACAATTGCGCAAACAAAAATACTCGTGAGAGAAAAAAAATGTTTTGTGCTGTGAATGATTGCCTGTCAGGAGCATTACACCATCAAAATTGGAGGAAGAATGGATAAAAAAATGAGGAAGCAAGAGATGACAATAAGCATTTACTTTAAGAAGAAAATAATTCAGGACATTTAAGTACAATAAACCATTTCTGTGTTGGGTTTGACGTCCAAAGATGTCTTGAGTGAAAAGCATTTGAGAAGAATTAAACAAACGTTTGTGTACCGAGTGTTTCACAGCTGGTGTTTCGTGAGCACCGGCCGCTGTCTCGCTCCAGAGAGGAGAGCTGCTCGTCGGATTTGCTCAGTTTTCCCATACTGTTACAGGGAGAGAGACGGGGAGAATCTCCTCCGTACGACTGACTGCCACCCGAGAAACGCCTCTGGAGGAGATCCACGTCAAACTCCTGATGCTTCAACCAAAAAACAAACAAACAACAGATGACATCATCACATCACTCTTCTGAAGTAACATGTAAAATATTGCATTATTTTATAAATCCACACAAGAGTTATTTAAGAAAAGAGAGTTTCATTTATTGGTATTGACATTTATAACCGTGGAATTAAAATTCTGAACTAAAATGAATGAAGTGACTCTGATTTAACAAATATAACTTTTTACTTAAAGTCCCCGTGAACCGGAAGTTGCTGTCGTTTTTACTTCCGTATTCCGACACGTTTCCGAGTGAAAAGGAATTTCAAAGGAGAAAAATAGTGGGCGTGGCTTGCGTTTTTCACAAAGAAATTGATTGAATTGGTGTGTAAAAACAGCCGTTGCATTTTGAAATGAAACTGGCAGCAGACTGACAGCTGAAGGGGAGGGGTTAAGGGATGCTCCGCCCAAGCCGTCTAATTTACGTCATTTGAGATTGATGGTCATTTTAGGGCGGAAGTGCATTTTCAGATTTTAACTGAAGATTATGAGGGTACATGAATTTTAAAAATAAAATAACCCACATTGATAAGCTATTTACTATCAACGCTGCATTATTTCAGGAAAAAACAAGAATTGTCATTTTTAATTTCACTGGGACTTTAAAAAACTAGAACGATTTAAGGATACGTCACATAAAACCCGAGGACAAAATTAGTCGTGCTCATCTCTATTTTACTTCTAAGAAACTTTATATACAAGAAGCCCCTCCCCAAACTCACGCCACTGGCTGAGGCAAAGATTGAGATGTCCGGCCGCTCAAAACACATTTTAAAGAGTCAACTTTCCAATGACACACTTATTGTTATCTCTGCATATTAAACAGGAATAGATGAAAGTTGTCATGATGTGATCAGGTGCCGTACCTGTCGAGCTCCTGGAGACGGGCTGAGAGCACATGAGACTCGACTCATCGGCGCTACCACGGCAACACGAGTGGGGGAGGAAACAGACTGTCGCTTCTTCGGTGGCAGAGCGGGCGGGCTATGGGCAGAGCGTGCATAAATATGCAAATGAGTTGACAAGTATGAAATAAACAACGCAACAAGGTCAAATGAAACGGGCACAAACACAGTTAGTGGACACACACACGAAAGCAGAAGAGCTGTTGAAGGTGTGGGTGATGAGTTCAGATCTGAGGTTTTTCTGACAGTTCTTTACACTTCAGTGAAGCTTTACCAGGTTACCATGGAAACATAAAGGAATGATGGAATCTCCAGTGGGCGGGATTAAAGCGTGAAGCATCGCTAGACATAAATCCTGAAGGAATAAACACTCATGTTGGAATTTCTATCAGAACCTGAAACCAATTTAAAAAGATATTCCTTTGAGAATAATGCAGAAAACATTGAAGAAACAAGAAACTAAAACAGGAAAATATTTTTTATCCTCTGCCGTAGCACAAGCAGATACAGTACTTACTTTATACCAGCAATGTGAAGTTGTTTTATTATAATATAGAATTTATTCTTTATATACCTCTAACAAACAACGTGTTCTATAAAACCAAAGTTCAAAAAGATCTAGTTTTTATTTTAGTCCTGTTAAAAAGTGCCATTAGCATGTGTTAGCTAGTTGTAGTGAACAAAATGAATACTTCAGCTCAATCAGACTCAACACACTTCCACGGGGACCTCAATCTGACTTAAAACAAGCTTAAAACCACAAAAATCTATATCAATATCTTGTATAAAGCACCCTTTAAGATTTCAAACTTTGACAGAAATCCCATCTGGAATCCAGTTCACATTCCCTCTGGATTTATTAACTAGGGGTCATTCAGTATCTGTCATGCAAATCCACCAGACTCAGGCTTTCCTCTGATTGGCCGTCGCTTTGCCACACAATCACATGCAGGTAACTGTGTCCAGCCAATGAGGAAGCCCGATGGGTGCAACCGTGTCATGTCATAATACACACACAAGTCCACCACCGGCTAACGTACATTTCCATCGCCGTGGCCCTCCGCTGCCTGGCAACAGGATCAGAGGACAACTGCATCCTGGTCCTGACCCCAGGACGACCAAACAATACCCGAGCCCAGAGAAAGAAGATCAGGACAGACAAACGATTACAGAAACAACACAGAAATCAGAAAACACAGATGATGTGACTGAAGGCCAGACGCAAGAGATGAAGAGAGAGAAACTGTGACAGACACATAGATCAGAGCGGCGGACATCACCGAGGACATGGCGGATGAAATCAAGTTTGTTCATTAAACTGTTGTGTAACTTACAACAAAACACACAATAAATAGCAACAGACCGTCTCCCAGACTTTCCCTTTGAGAAAGTGTTTATGTGGCAGTTTCACTACTGTATTATCCTCAGACAGAAATATAAATGGAAAAACAAAGTTCTGCTTTAGACCACTAGTGCCGTCTCATGAGCGTGTGTCGGATGTGTTCTCATTTATATATTTATAGACGGAGATATTTTAGCTCTAAGAAGCAGCGCAACGCATTTAAGAATGAACGAAACTCATCACCACCATGAAATAAACTGAATCACACTGTTCACTGCCTAGTGCACACTCTAAAAGATGCTCAGTGTCTACAATACTATACATACTTACAAGTGTACACTCCAATAGATGGTCATAGAATACACTACTGCCCACACTAACTAACGCATGCTCTTATAGACAAACTAACTAGTGTATACTCTAATACATGCTCAGAGTATACAATACTATACACACTTACAAGAGTACATTCTAAGATTTGCACAGAATATACACTGTTCATTGTAGTAGACTCACTAACTAGCGCACAGTGTAACAGACTGACTAACTAGTGCAGTAATGCTAGTAATGAATTGTGACAGAACTGAAAAGATAAAGACAGCATACTACTCATACTATTTTTGCTTTTTCACAAATGTGCAGTATATAACAAAGCACACTACGAGCAAAAGTCCAACTAAACCTTTTTATTTGAAGTGTAAGTGTAGTGTAAGCCTTTAGAAAGTGTTTTGATTTCTTTCACAGCCACGCCCTCTCACCTGTGCTCGGCTAGTTTCACCCCGGGTAGAGGTGGTTTGGGCGGAGCCACCTCCTCCTCTGACATGTCAGTCAAGCTGTCGGTGGGTGTGACTATAGGCGTGGTCTTACTCAGGATCGCCTTCTCTCGTTCTGTTAAAGGATTTTCACACACACTGAAATCCAGAAAGCGAGAGAGAAGAGAGAAAGATGTCACCGACTTCATCTTTTTATTACAGATAAATAAATATCAGGTTTTATGACGGTACCTCTCTGTTTTGGTCACAAGGGGCACAGGTTTGCTCGGGGATGTCGGGGACGGTTGCTCTTGTTTCTCTATAGTGAGTTTCACCAGCTCCTGTTACACACACACACACACACACACACACAATGGTTATAAATATTCCTGTGTTGTTTTAACCTCGTCACAAATGCAATTGTCAGCCCCTGACCTTCACGCCATCCAGCACAGCTTTGATCACCGTGGTAACCGTCGTCACAGTGTCCTTGTCGTCAAGGTCGATACCCTCCAGCATCACCTGATCCGACCAGCGAATGAGATTAGCCAAACTCTGATACACACGGTTATGACAGGACGACAACGCTGAGCTGCGAGAGAGAGAGAGGGAGAGCGAGGGGGTTTGATGTCATGCTCCGGATTATTCAGGTGTGTATATGCACATGTGTGTGTGTGTTGATATGAATGCGTCACAGTGACACTGACCTGTGATGAACCCGAGTCTCTCCCTGCACCAGCGGCAGTACGGCCTCCAGGACTTTACTGGCTGAGCCTGGAAGCATCATCAGAACTTTGGCATCGACGTTCATCTTGTCCACAATCGTCTTGAAATATCTCAGCGCGCTCACCACGTCCTTCTCCTGCTCCTCCAATCGGCTCACCTTCTGCTCCAAAACAAAACATGAATATTCATTAGAGAAGACGTAGAGCTCATGTTTAGTGTGACAGAGCGACAACAGTCCCTCTAGAGCCGAGTGTGTGTAGCAAAGAGTTTGTGGAGTGTGTGTGCAGTTACTTAATGTGTTTGTGACGAGTGTGTAGTGTGCTTATTTAAAGAGCGTAGAGTGAGTAGAGTGTGGTTGTTTAAAGAGTGTGTGTAGTTTGTGCAAAGAGTGTGCGTAGAGTTGTGTAGTTATTTAAAGTGTGTGTAGAGTTGTGTAGTGTGTGTGAAGAAAAATACTGTGTACTGTCAAGAGTGTAGAGAGTTTATAGAGTTGTGTAGTGTGTAGTGGAGTGTGTATGTGTGTGTGTAGAGTTGTGTAGTGTATTTAAAGAGTGAGAGAGTGTGTGTACAGTGTAAAGAATAACTGTGTGTAGAGCTTTGTAGAATTGTTTAGTTTGTCAAGAGTGTGTAGTTGTATGTGTAAAAAGTGAGTGTGTAGATTTGTGTGGATGTGCAGTAGATTGTGTGTAGTGAGTGTGTGTGTGTGTGTGTGTGTAGTGTATTTAAAGAGTGAGAGAGAGTGCATGTAGAGTGTAAAGAATGAGTGTGTGTATAGTTTTGCTGAATTGTGTAGTTTGTCAAGAGTGAGTAGCAGCATGTGTAAAAAGTGAGTGTGTAGATGTGTTGTAGAGTTGTGTAGAGTTGCTCTACCTTGTTGACGGGTTTCTCTGGTGTCTTCACGGTGGGCTCGGGCTGATGTTGTTTTCCTTTCTTAGATGGAGTTCGTTTTATCTTCGGTGAATGAAACTTCATCAGTTTCATGGTGAACGAGGAGAGGTGAGACTTCTGAGATTCTGAGAAGAAAAAAACAGGGAGACATTAGCGAGCAAACACAAAACTACACATAAAAACTACATACACAAAAACTTCACACTCGGCTAATGTCTAGGTTAATAAAGATGTGCTCGGAAAGTGATTTATATCTGTCACAGACCACAAACACCAGCGAAATCAAATCATCAAGTCAGACTAAAGCTCCACACGAGCGTTCTGTTTGTCAGACATTTGCATTTACATGGAGTCATTACAGCGACTTACAGATGAGATAAACAATGGAAGCAATTGGAACAACATAAGTGCAATAAAAAAACTAGTCTAAAAACTCATATAGCCTACCACAGTATACAAAGCTAAGTCATCAGACAGATGACGGATCCATTTAGAGAGAAGATCCATCACTGAATGAATACGTCATTTTAACAATTCATCTGTACAAATAAATAAACACACACAACCTCTGCCGCTGATAAACATTAACAAACAAACATACTCCCAAAGCCCCATTACATACTGACACAAGACTTTATCATAATTGGAATTTTATGGGCCATAATCACAGAGAGAGAGAGAGTGAGTGAGTGAGTGAGTGAGTGAGTGAGTGAGTGAGTGAGTGAGTGAGTGAGTGAGTGAGTGAGTGAGTGAGTGAGTGAGTGAGTGAGTGAGTGAGTGAGTGAGTGAGTGAGTGAGTGAGTGAGTGAGTGAGTGAGTGAGTGAGTGAGTGAGTGAGTGAGTGAGTGAGTGAGTGAGAGAGTGAGTGAGTGAGTGAGTGAGTGAGTGAGTGAGTGAGTGAGTGAGTGAGTGAGTGAGTGAGTGAGTGAGTGAGTGAGTGAGTGAGTGAGTGAGTGAGTGAGTGAGTGAGTGAGTGAGTGAGTGAGTGAGTGAGTGAGTGAGTGAGTGAGTGAGTGAGTGAGTGAGTGAGTGAGTGAGTGAGTGAGTGAGTGAGTGAGTGAGTGAGTGAGTGAGTGAGTGAGTGAGTGAGTGAGTGAGTGAGTGAGTGAGTGAGTGAGTGAGTGAGTGAGTGAGTGAGTGAGTGAGTGAGTGAGTGAGTGAGTGAGTGAGTGAGTGAGTGAGTGAGTGAGTGAGTGAGTGAGTGAGTGAGTGAGTGAGTGAGTGAGTGAGTGAGTGAGTGAGTGAGTGAGTGAGTGAGTGAGTGAGTGAGTGAGTGAGTGAGTGAGTGAGTGAGTGAGTGAGTGAGTGAGTGAGTGAGTGAGTGAGTGAGTGAGTGAGTGAGTGAGTGAGTGAGTGAGTGAGTGAGTGAGTGAGTGAGTGAGTGAGTGAGTGAGTGAGTGAGTGAGTGAGTGAGTGAGTGAGTGAGTGAGTGAGTGAGTGAGTGAGTGAGTGAGTGAGTGAGTGAGTGAGTGAGTGAGTGAGTGAGTGAGTGAGTGAGTGAGTGAGTGAGTGAGTGAGTGAGTGAGTGAGTGAGTGAGTGAGTGAGTGAGTGAGTGAGTGAGTGAGTGAGTGAGTGAGTGAGTGAGTGAGTGAGTGAGTGAGTGAGTGAGTGAGTGAGTGAGTGAGTGAGTGAGTGAGTGAGTGAGTGAGTGAGTGAGTGAGTGAGTGAGTGAGTGAGTGAGTGAGTGAGTGAGTGAGTGAGTGAGTGAGTGAGTGAGTGAGTGAGTGAGTGAGTGAGTGAGTGAGTGAGTGAGAAAGAGAATGAGAGAGAGAGAGAGAGAGAGAGTGAGTGAGAAAATACTGAGAAATTAGTATTATTATGCTTGTATTCAATAACATTCGCAATAAAATAGACTACTATTGCAATTTAACTGCAAAAATATTCCATTCAGACGCGCTAGACCGAGTATGTGTGTGTGTGTGTGTGTGTGTGTGTTTGTGTTGACAGTCATTGTTGCAGTGAGGGGCTCAGCCTTTCCGCTGCGAGTGTGCTCAGAACAATGCCTCCTGGGTAAAACGGAAAGGTCGTACTGTAACTAACATAGGTGGAGCCATTATGCTTCAAAACCCACAACACACACTCGTAATACCTCACCACACACACAACGGGTGAATTAAGGCCTGGAGGCTGATAAAGGGGGTGGTGGAGCGTGGGTAATGTAGTCTTTTAAACCACCATTAAAATCCAGATCACAGATCCATAACCCACTCACCAATCACCCACAACACAACACTAATGTGTGTACGTGTGCGTCATACAAAGTTAAAGACAAAACATTTATGATTCAGCACGGCTGTCATTTTTGGATCTGATGATACTACAGACAGTGACGCCTAAATAAAGGATGTACCAGCATCCTCTACACAACCATCAAAATCACACGCACACACACTTTATTAGAGGTGCACCGATTGACCGGCCAGAGATCGGGATCGGCCCGGCCGGTCAGTCTCACCGATTCCAAGCCGATCTTCTGTTTACCGTGATGCGGGCAAGAACGTCACAGCCGTCAGTACACTCGAGGCCGCAAGTAAACATGTAAACGTTCGCGCGCACAGCCTGTCTTTCACGGCTCGTTTATACTCGCATGTGGGTCCACCGGACCGCGAGTCTCTGCTGACTGGCGCGCATCTCTCATGTCCGCTGACTGCACGCGCGTGCACATGCATCATGTACTGTACAGACTGTAGTTCATCTCTCGCTGCTCCGTCTCCATGGGGTATGTATACCAACAAAGATGCTATTAGCATCATGCTAAACTCTGACACATGCTAAACTCATGTAGAAGTCGTTCACACTGTGTAAAACAAACGTAAATTCCATTCAACCTGATTCCTTGTCTTGCGTTAAAACTGTGGTCAGTTCACCTAGGTAAAATGACATTCAACACGACTTCCACTTGTTTTTAAAAATCCAAAATATAAAAAAATGAATAAATCAACCAATATATGTGATATATATCTGATTGAGTTCTTTACTAACACAAAAAACTGCAAATACATATACATCTTTAGAGTAGAATTCACTCATAAGATTTTTAACTTTTTTATTGAAGTTGCAGCAAAAATCAACCCAATTCTTTTAATACTACAGATCCAAGATAAAGACAATTTATTTTACATTTCAGATAAAATGAAATAAAGCAATGTTAGTTTCAAAAACGGAAATAGACGAGAATAAAGTTGAAGTATTTTATTGTTATCTTAGACTTTTGTGAGATGAGTACAAAAATGAAAAAGGTAAATTAAGTGACATGTTTAGTTATATTTTATTATTTGTACTTCTTTTCAGTCACAGAGTTATTCACTTTAAGAGTTGTTTGGGAAAGAGAAGATTCTGTAATTTAATGCAGCTTGGAGAACTGCATTTAGGGAAATTTGGGGAAATTGTAATGTTCAATTATTTATTCAATGAAAATAAAAAAATGTGTATTGAAGAAAAGTTAATATGGTTTTATATACAGTATACTGTCAATTATAGTTTGTGGATAGAAAATCGGAATCTGCAAAAATCGGAATCGGCAGGTTTCACTTGTAATAAAATCGGAAATTGGAATCGGCAAAAAGAATTGCAATCGGTGCATCTCTACACTTTATAATGCTATAATACATTTTTATGCACATCTCTCTCTCTCGGCCGGCCTAATGGAACTCTGATAATATAGATTGATGGAAAGCAGATATAAGATGGTCAAACTATGTTTAGAGGTCCTGATGAACACACTCACACAATAGTTCAGCAAAGGATGACCCACCCAACTTGCCATCATTTCTTGTCAGTGACCCTATCGCTGCAGACTGCATTGCTTGACAACCGGTTCAAGATCTGTTTCGACATTATGAACATGCACGCACGCACACAAACGTGCACATGCATGCACACACACACACACACACACACACTAATCTCTTGTGCCACCTGTAGGTCACAGGCACGACTTCCTGCTATGTCCTCAGCCTACCCATCAACTTCCTGTTTGGCTCCAGTGTGCGCCAGCACTTCCTGTGTTGCCACACATGGAGTAATGGCTTCTAATACACACACAACCATGCAGACGATACAACCTAGGGCTGCACGATAATTTATCGCGATACCACTAAATCCTATTGAAATCAAGCTGGCTGCGATATGCAATGTGTCGATATTTGTTTTAATGCGTAGCTTGTCCGTGAAGCACCGCTCTGGGATCAATAGGAAATGCTGCTCGATCTAAAAGCAGTGCGAGTTTGAGTCATAATGTGCATTTGAAAAAGCAACACATACATATACTTTATTATCATAAAAATACCTGATGAGGCTTGAGTAACAGTGATTAAAAGATGTCCATAGGCACTTCCTAGATTCTAGAACGTGTTATGGTCTTCTTCTGCGGTGCGTATTTGGCGTTTCCGCACGAGAGCGCCCTCTGGCTTTCGGATGCAGCAGCAGCTGTGCATAAATCACGTGATATTTATCGTCGGTTTATCGCGACACAGCCCTAACGACAAACTTTATACAGGTGCTGGTCATATAATTAGAACATCATCAAAAAGTTGATTTATTTCACTAATTCCATTCAAAAAGTGAGTGAGAGAGAGAGAGAGAGAGAGAGAGAGAGAGAGAGAGAGAGAGAGAGAGAGAGAGAGAGAGAGAGAGAGAGAGAGAGAGAGAGAGAGAGAGAGAGAGAGAGAGAGAGA
>NC_079908.1:20335374-20350550 GCF_024868665.1 Triplophysa rosa
TGTGTGTGTGTGTGTGTGTGTGTTTGTGTTGACAGTCATTGTTGCAGTGAGGGGCTCAGCCTTTCCGCTGCGAGTGTGCTCAGAACAATGCCTCCTGGGTAAAACGGAAAGGTCGTACTGTAACTAACATAGGTGGAGCCATTATGCTTCAAAACCCACAACACACACTCGTAATACCTCACCACACACACAACGGGTGAATTAAGGCCTGGAGGCTGATAAAGGGGGTGGTGGAGCGTGGGTAATGTAGTCTTTTAAACCACCATTAAAATCCAGATCACAGATCCATAACCCACTCACCAATCACCCACAACACAACACTAATGTGTGTACGTGTGCGTCATACAAAGTTAAAGACAAAACATTTATGATTCAGCACGGCTGTCATTTTTGGATCTGATGATACTACAGACAGTGACGCCTAAATAAAGGATGTACCAGCATCCTCTACACAACCATCAAAATCACACGCACACACACTTTATTAGAGGTGCACCGATTGACCGGCCAGAGATCGGGATCGGCCCGGCCGGTCAGTCTCACCGATTCCAAGCCGATCTTCTGTTTACCGTGATGCGGGCAAGAACGTCACAGCCGTCAGTACACTCGAGGCCGCAAGTAAACATGTAAACGTTCGCGCGCACAGCCTGTCTTTCACGGCTCGTTTATACTCGCATGTGGGTCCACCGGACCGCGAGTCTCTGCTGACTGGCGCGCATCTCTCATGTCCGCTGACTGCACGCGCGTGCACATGCATCATGTACTGTACAGACTGTAGTTCATCTCTCGCTGCTCCGTCTCCATGGGGTATGTATACCAACAAAGATGCTATTAGCATCATGCTAAACTCTGACACATGCTAAACTCATGTAGAAGTCGTTCACACTGTGTAAAACAAACGTAAATTCCATTCAACCTGATTCCTTGTCTTGCGTTAAAACTGTGGTCAGTTCACCTAGGTAAAATGACATTCAACACGACTTCCACTTGTTTTTAAAAATCCAAAATATAAAAAAATGAATAAATCAACCAATATATGTGATATATATCTGATTGAGTTCTTTACTAACACAAAAAACTGCAAATACATATACATCTTTAGAGTAGAATTCACTCATAAGATTTTTAACTTTTTTATTGAAGTTGCAGCAAAAATCAACCCAATTCTTTTAATACTACAGATCCAAGATAAAGACAATTTATTTTACATTTCAGATAAAATGAAATAAAGCAATGTTAGTTTCAAAAACGGAAATAGACGAGAATAAAGTTGAAGTATTTTATTGTTATCTTAGACTTTTGTGAGATGAGTACAAAAATGAAAAAGGTAAATTAAGTGACATGTTTAGTTATATTTTATTATTTGTACTTCTTTTCAGTCACAGAGTTATTCACTTTAAGAGTTGTTTGGGAAAGAGAAGATTCTGTAATTTAATGCAGCTTGGAGAACTGCATTTAGGGAAATTTGGGGAAATTGTAATGTTCAATTATTTATTCAATGAAAATAAAAAAATGTGTATTGAAGAAAAGTTAATATGGTTTTATATACAGTATACTGTCAATTATAGTTTGTGGATAGAAAATCGGAATCTGCAAAAATCGGAATCGGCAGGTTTCACTTGTAATAAAATCGGAAATTGGAATCGGCAAAAAGAATTGCAATCGGTGCATCTCTACACTTTATAATGCTATAATACATTTTTATGCACATCTCTCTCTCTCGGCCGGCCTAATGGAACTCTGATAATATAGATTGATGGAAAGCAGATATAAGATGGTCAAACTATGTTTAGAGGTCCTGATGAACACACTCACACAATAGTTCAGCAAAGGATGACCCACCCAACTTGCCATCATTTCTTGTCAGTGACCCTATCGCTGCAGACTGCATTGCTTGACAACCGGTTCAAGATCTGTTTCGACATTATGAACATGCACGCACGCACACAAACGTGCACATGCATGCACACACACACACACACACACACACTAATCTCTTGTGCCACCTGTAGGTCACAGGCACGACTTCCTGCTATGTCCTCAGCCTACCCATCAACTTCCTGTTTGGCTCCAGTGTGCGCCAGCACTTCCTGTGTTGCCACACATGGAGTAATGGCTTCTAATACACACACAACCATGCAGACGATACAACCTAGGGCTGCACGATAATTTATCGCGATACCACTAAATCCTATTGAAATCAAGCTGGCTGCGATATGCAATGTGTCGATATTTGTTTTAATGCGTAGCTTGTCCGTGAAGCACCGCTCTGGGATCAATAGGAAATGCTGCTCGATCTAAAAGCAGTGCGAGTTTGAGTCATAATGTGCATTTGAAAAAGCAACACATACATATACTTTATTATCATAAAAATACCTGATGAGGCTTGAGTAACAGTGATTAAAAGATGTCCATAGGCACTTCCTAGATTCTAGAACGTGTTATGGTCTTCTTCTGCGGTGCGTATTTGGCGTTTCCGCACGAGAGCGCCCTCTGGCTTTCGGATGCAGCAGCAGCTGTGCATAAATCACGTGATATTTATCGTCGGTTTATCGCGACACAGCCCTAACGACAAACTTTATACAGGTGCTGGTCATATAATTAGAACATCATCAAAAAGTTGATTTATTTCACTAATTCCATTCAAAAAGTGAGAGAGAGAGAGAGAGAGAGAGAGAGAGAGAGAGAAGGGGGTGATGTAGGTTACTGGAGCAGACGTGATGTGAAGAGACTTACTCAAGTGAAAAACAGCAGTGTGCCACCCCGCCGGAGGACAGCAGACAGAGATGAGTAATCTCAAAATACAAGAGTGTGTGTGTTTAGAGGATTTAGATTCTTCATATGACTTCATAGACAAACCCGAACGCATTCCCCGTCACACACACACACACACACACACACACACACAGATCTATTTCTGCTGTACAACACACACACACACGCCCCTCTGTCTGTCGCCAGGGTGACATACTGTAAGCGAGATGACATGTGATTGACATCTGTCAACTGAAATAAACATGTTTCCATGACTACACTCTGTGCTGGTTACAACACATCCCATCAGTACAGTAATACACAAAACAAACCGTCTCAAATTGCTTATAGAACTGCATTGAAGTAAACAATTTCCCAGAAACCATTCACAGACAATCTTTTGGATTTTCAAGACATTTAAAAGCAACTTTAAAACAATGTTCAAAAAATGTTGTAATAATGTCTGTGTATTTGCATATTTCTTAACTTAAACTGCTGCGTAAAGCATGTGACCTGCCAATTAACTGCAAGTTTATTCAACATATAGTAAAAGATCATTTTAGCAGGCACGCACGCAGGCCCGATTGACATTTCGCGTCTAAAACAGCGCAGAAAACGCGAGCCACGCCTCTCTCTTCAAATGACCTGCGGTGCGCGCTCGGCACTCAGAAAAGTTGAACTATTTCCATCTCGATGCAGCGCCGACGCGCCTAGAAAATGTGCGTGCCGCTAGGGATGGGCGATATGACCCTAAAACTCTATCACGATAATTCCTGGTATTTCTTGCGATTACGATAAAAATGACGATATATCCATAACGCCATCCACCGCTGTATTTTGTGTCACGTGATAGTAGCTGCATGTAGTCTAGACCCTCAGGAAAACAAATATTATCAAAAAGTAAAACTTACCCCAAATCAAACAGCTCCTAAAATATACCTACAGTATTTTTGTAAATATAAAATATAATAGTGAGATTCGACTTCAAAAGGTTGTAGTAAAGAAAAGTTAAATGAACTAAATCTCAATAAACACATCATGTCATACCTAAAACTGTATATATTCTATTGTTGGGTGGAAACGATCGATCGCATCACGCTGTCAATCACTCTCTCTTGAACTGTGTGAACCTTCTCTTCTCACAGCAACATACACTGAATCTGTCTATGACTCGCGCTACAGAAAGAGAACAGAAACATGCGGATAAAAGAAATCTAATTAAATAATCCATGCTTTTATACGCTCATAAACGTATTTAAAATAACGTAATACAAACTCGCATTGTACTGTATGTGAACAGGCAGCAGTGCTGTGCGCGCTGTGTCGCTATGAGAGCACATGTGGGCGCTAGCTGCGCACGGGACGCTCCGTTCATCCTGTATATAACAGGCAAGAAATCATATTAAACAATTTGCGCACGCGCGCATAACATCTAACGAATGTTTAAATAAATACTTTTAGCCAAACTAAATGTTGTGGTGTAGCTTATTATGTCTATCAACGAATACTCAACAAACGAATCAAATAAAACGAAAGTGAAACTAAACATTAACTCGGATGCATCTACAGTGCCAACCTAAACGAGATTTAGAGCTTTTAGTGCAAACTCTTTCTCAGCTTCACGTCCGCCCTCCGCTATACCCGTTTTCGCTTCACATATGAGCTGTGAATTGGTCTCATAAAAAAATACGTTATCAACTAGAATTTATCGTTTATATCGCGGGAAGACTAATTCTTATCGTGTGGGGAATTTCTACCGGTATATCGCAAACGATATAATATCGCCCATCCCTACGCGCCACTCACTGCGTCGCCCCCTATTTGCATTTCATTTTGATAAAATTCTTTAAACTGCTTATATTATAATAATACAACTATGATGAGCATTTACACAAGCTGATACGAAAAATGATCCGATCCGTGACCCAAAATCCGTAAAGTTTTGTGATCCGTTGCACCCCTAGAACAGACAAACGTATTTTCCAATAAAGGACTGGAACTGCCAACAGTGACATTTATGAGTTATTATAGAAACATCAACCCAGAACCTGAAAGAAACTAAATAAAACGTGGTATTTTTAGGCATTTTTAATTTGGAAACATTGGTTATGTCAGCTGAACAGCATCATACGGACAGTTTTTGATTCACATCTATTTGGCAAATAAAATCTTAGACAGCTTGAGATTGAATCACTGCACTGCACGGCAAAACAAAAACACAGTCTCTCTGTCTGACCTTTGATTCTGTCTGCTCAATGTCGTGACTGTGCACTTTCTCAGCGCTCCGGGATCCGGATCTATTTTTCCCATTGATTTTCTTTTGCATTTAAAAAAAGGTTGTTCAACAAGACGTTTCCGGCCTTAAAGACACAGTGCATCAAAAGTGCTTTCATTGTTTACTCATCCTCACGTCATTTCAAAGCTGTATGATTATCTACTATAGAATACATTTTGAAGAATGTTGTTAACCAACTTCCATTGTATTAACACAAAACCCCTGAGACATTTCTCAAAATATCTACTTTTGTGTTCCAGTGAAGAAAGAGTCATAGACAGGTTTTGAACCACATGAGGGGGAATAAATTATGACAGAATGTTTTTTTAGGTGAACTGTCTCTTTAAACAAACTCGATCAATATTGAGCTCTATTTCAGCATGTCCAAAACTGCAACCCTGATTCGAGGACAAATGATAATATATAACCTCAAAAACAGACAGGACGCTTCCGTAGCACAATATGAACCCAAATGTTTGGCTTGAGTTTCACAGACTGCAGACAGAGCGTTCAATAAGAACAGAGTTTCTGCTATCAGCCGTCTCAATGTCCTATTGTAGGCCTTCAGTCCTTAAAGGGATACTTCACCCAAAAACAAAAATTCTGTCATCATTTACTCACTCTCGAGTTGTTCCAAATCTGTATAAATGTCTTTGTTCTGATAAACACAGAGAAAGATATTTGGAAGAATGCTTATAACCAGAGAGTTCTTGGCCGCCATTGACTCCCATAGTAGGAAAAATGACAATGGTAGTGAAAAGTGCCCCACAACTGTTTGCTTTCCTACATTCTTCAAAATATCTTATTTTGGGTTCAACGGAACAAAAAAAAAGATAAAATCATTTTTCCTACTATGGGAGTCAATGGGGTCCAAGAACTGTTTTGGTTACAAGCATTCTTCCAAATATCTTTCTCTGTGTTTATCAGAACAAAGACATTCATACAGATTTGGAACAACTGGAGAGTGAGTAATTCATGACAGAATTTTCATCCCTATTGACTTTACAATGGTCATTTTTATTCCTACTATGGAAGTAAATTTTTTGGGTGAACCATTCCTTGAATAGATTTTACAACAGCAAGTTTTAAGAAAGATTACAAAAAGTGTCTTATACAAGCATCAAAGGATTGAAGAATAACTGCTTTGTATTTTATAGAATAACTCTCATCACCTCACTTAAAGACATAGTAACAAATGTATAGTATCATGCAATGTAAGTCGCTTTGGATAAAAGCGTTTGCCAAATGCATAAATGTAAATGTAAAGAACATGAGGCACTCATTCTTAAACAATCCAAACAAATGTCTCAGAAAGCATTTATTTAGACTTTGTGAATGAAGACTTCCTGTCGTTTTTCTCCTCACGCCTCTTTCTGGATGCAGATCATTCGGGTGGATCCACCCAGAACTGGACTGGATGAAATGAGCACTTTCACAAAAGCCACACGACTGGAATGTCACATCTGAAGCTTCAGCGTTTCCAGAAATGTTCTCTTTGTTGGAAAACAGCATATTCAGATTGAGATCTTTATAATCTATTCGCCACGGTAAGACAAGTCGTTTGTCAGTAAGACAAACATGACACAAATCGTGCGTGTGCTTTTACAGCATTACAAAACACATACAAACCCAAACAAACGAACACAATTAAAACAATTTTAAAATGAAGTGTTCATCATCTAGAGGATACAAAGCAAATTTCTAAAAGTATGGCAATGGTCTCTCTCGACCGACAACACCAGAACCCCACAAGGGCAGATTCACTCACTCAACAATGATTCCTCATTCAAGAGATCAATTAAAGGAGTCATATGACATGATTAATAAATCTTATTAACTTGTGTTTTTGGTGCAATACAATGTGTTTGTACGTTTGAAGAGGAAAAAACTCATTATTTTTCACATTCCGTGGCTTCTCTATGCACTGCATTTCTAAAACACGTCGATTTTTACAAAACTCATCGCTCTGGAAAGTGCAGTGTGCTCTGATTGGCCAGGTGAGCAGTGCGTTGTGATTGGCCGAATACCTCAAGCGTGTGGTGGAAATGTTACGCATGACCTCAAACTTCCAGGACGAGGCCGATCGTCATTTTATATCTCCTCTCACTTGGAAACGTTTCGCGTCATGACAGTTGCAAAAACAGTACGCTAACAACAGCAGTGTCAGATTAAATAATGAAACGAGCGGATCAAAAACGCATATGCAAGCGCAGCGGAGGCCAGACAGTGTGTGAAAACCAAGAGAGCGCGCAACTCTCATGCCGGAACGATCGTCGGTTCGCCTCGCCACTCACTCGGAGTGGATTCGCGTCGGACCAGTTATTATAAATAGCATAAATACAAGCACATAAGTGCATAAAGAGTAAAACTAGCATCAGGTTTGCCTTCAAACCTCATTTGGAGAATGAAACCAACGGATCGACCAGATAAACACTTTACAGAGGTATGTTTTTAAGTTGTCTTATGCGTTTCCACTGTGACATGGCGGCTGCACCACCACGGCTGTGATGACTGAAGCCACGCCGCCTTCTTTGCGTGTACATTTGGCCGGCGTCATGCAAACATTACCACAAACTGACGTAGAAATGTAGGGGCGTGATTGATCGAGGTGTTTTAGATAGATCTGGATCAGACTTCTCTTTTATTTGAGTAAATCATTTTAAGCAAAACTTTGAGTTTTGTGACTTTGGACGTCTTATACATGCACAAACGGTTATATAACACACTAAATCAAAAGCAAAAAATGAAATCGCGTTCAATCACCCTTCACCCCTTTAAAACATGAATTATTCATTTATTTCTTAATAGCCACATCAGCCGATTAAAACATGAATAAATGATATGTGCAATGATTTTCTCATAAGCTGACAAATCCCATACAGAATCATTCGGATGTTTAGTATTTCTTAAGAGACACGATTGTACACATCCTCTTTTACATTAATAATCAATTGTACTGAATATTAAAGATGAATCTCAACATCACTGAGCCATTGTGCAAAGCATGCTGGGAAGTGTCTAAAGAGTCCAAAATCCAAATTTACATTAAAACCACAACAGAGCCACAACGACTGTGTCAAATGCAAAGTCCACGTCGTTATATTACTGTACATAACACTCTTGTTATCTAGCAAGGTCCAAATTCTTGCAAAAGAAGCTTTACAATGACCTTTATGATATAAAACAGTCATCAGATAAGATCAGAGCTCACCCGTGTCATCTGGTTCTCCAGCATTAAAATACTCCGTCTCCTCTAGAAGCCGTTGAGCTCTCCGGCTGCTGTTCCCCATGTGGAACCCACGCAAGCTTTGGCTACCAAACTCAAGAATTAGTTTCGATCCTCCAAGCCCAAAACATGGACCTTCAGGAGATCCAACCACCAGACGTCAAAAATAAGCATCCAGGTCCGGAGACATCACAGGGATCACAGTTAGTCACCCTCACTCGAATCTCATGACCTGACTCACACGTCAAATCTACTGGATTTTATAAATAAACAAAACTTCCAGAATCCATCACCACGGTGATCGCCTGCCGGATAACGCTGATGTGCCAAAACATCCCAATTTCAAAATGAACCGTGGACAGATCAGACAGCGACGGTGTGATGCTCAGCAGCACACAGCTGAAAACAATCACGCACGTGAGAAATGATCGATACGTAGCCTTTGGCATGGAACGCTCGACACAAACTACCATGTGGAAAAAGACACTGGAATCGATCAATAAATCTCCATTACAACATTCGGATGAGTCAAAAAAATCGTTCTTTTCTGTATCTCTGCCCTCGTGCGACATCCATCAACCCGTCCAGCTCGAACTCTGTACTAAACTTCTGTATGTGTACAAACACACGTCTGCCGTTTCTCTCGAAGCACATACAGAGGAAGCGTGTAATTACAGAAGCTCAGGATAGCATCAGCGTGCTTTTATTCTTCTAGTCGACTGCACTTATTTCTCGAAAATCTCCCCAAATTACAGTTTAGGGATAATTTGGGCCAAAATATACCCAGCGGCCAATCACAGCACACCCCACCACGCTGCAATACAACCAATCAGGGCCTGTGAAAATATGACAGTGATTTATAAAGTTTTATTTTAGTTTTATTTTCAGGAGTGATTGAAGCATCAACATAAACACATGTAAGCTTTTATTCTTCAGCAAAAGCCAATAGGGAAAAGAACAATTATTTTATAATACGAAAGACACAATATCACTTTATTTCATATCTTAAATTACATTTACTTTTCATTGAAGCGTGCACAAATAATCTTCCGCTGTGTAAACTAACGGTACTGTTTAGCGTGCTGACAAAATGTTTATATGCTCTCCTACTCGTAAGTTGCTTTGGATAAAAGCGTCTGCCAAATGAGTAAATGTAATGTGTATATGTGATATATCAGCATTATTTAGTAGATGTTAATTGTATTTCATTGCTGAACTGTGTTCGGAACGCTAGCGTGTACATGTGAGCACTCACTTTCAGAGATCTGAATACCAATCAAACTTTTCATAGAACAAACACACACGTTCAGCTCATTTCTAATGTGCAACAAATGTTGAAAAAACACCTTTTCATACAAATGTATACACACTCATCATGTACAAATAAAATGTAAATACTCTTGTTTCCAGGCACTGGCAAAACAAGACAAGAACTCACAGAACCATCACCACACACCCACCGAATAAATGACATTATGAAGTTATTCTGGGACTGTCACAAGTGCTTCACATAATTCCTCAGAATCTCTCAGATATAACTCTGAACACTCAACAAGAAAAACATCCCACTGCATTTAAGTATTACATCATTCATAAATCAACATAACCAACAAAAATAACTCAATGTAGTGTTAGTGTAATAAAAAGTTACTCATAATGTGATTCATGATTTTTCACACACAAATTTTTCCTTCACAAAGTTTATTTTCTCACTCTTGTAAGGAAGTTGAGGGAGGTCGAATCCGCTTCCTGGTTTTGTTCAACACCACAGAAAGACACATATTCATATTTATTTTGTTACATAAATGCATATTTAGCTTTTTTGTAAATCTTAGTTTACACAATTTTTTCTGTTTTAATATATACATCTATACTAAACCATAGTTTTCTATTCTAACTTTTTAACTATGCACTACATTCTACATTTTCTTTGTATACACCATTCACACACTACGTTTGCATGCTTGAGAGAGAGAGAGAGACAGACAGACAGAGAGAGAGACAGGGAGAGAGAGGGAGAGAGAGAGAGAGAGAGAGAGAGAGAGAGAGAGAGAGTGAGAGTGAGAGAGGTGAGCTACAGCAGGCTGACATGTTTTATAGTTTCAGCTTAAATGAAAATGACATCAGCGCAGTGTATCCACGGTGACAAAGAAACATGTTGATGCGGAGATTACGTCAGTACAACAGACAGTTCTGGATTGTCTGTCCTGTTATTTCACTGGAGAAGATGCTGCTCTGACACACACACACACACACACACACACACACACACACACACACACACGTCCTGCAGGTCCGTACAAGACAGCACACAACACGGACCTGAAAGAAGCATGCGAGGAATGATAAATGTGCCGAGAACCTCCACGACATCAGATTGGGTCAATTCTCAACAACATGATTTCTAACGCTCAGACACGTCCTGATGCACCAACATCAGATGAAGGAGTCTTTCATGTGAGCCACACAGGAATGCTGAGGTGAGAAACGCCTCAGGACAAACATTCTGTAACTTTCCCGCGCACAAGACCGATGTCGACTTTTCAACAACATATGATTATTTATTGCCTTAAGGGACCTTTCTAAAGTGCTTTACGCATTCACTTAAACTTAGCAAAAATGTTGCTCATGAAAAAGTTGAAATGTGTTTTTAATAAACACGCTATTTCAGATCATACACGCTAGTGTTATAATTAAATCAAGGGCATCCAAATAATACAACGTTTAGTACAGAAAATGAACATCAGGATCGAAATCTGCCACAATGTGATACTATTACATTTAATGGTGTAAAAAACCCCACAACCATCAGATACAAACATGATTGCCGAAATATCACATGTCCTTAGTAACAGTTATCGACCTTCAGATATTTATAACAAACAGTAATATCAACTCAACAACAAAGCTTTCCCTGGAGCCTCACCCTAAAACCCTGACCCCATCGAGCGTACGGGACAGCTGTTTCGGGTGAGGTGACGGGGATTGAGTTTCTGTCCTGCTGCCGAAAGAAACCTCCTGTTGCTCTCTGTTAGTACACTTACTACAACCAGAGAGAGACACTTCTAACACACACACACACGCACACGCGCACGCACGCACACACACACGCACACACGCACACACACACACACACACACACACACACACACACACCACCTTTCCAGTTTGTGTCATGTTCCTGAGCACACGCCACATGCATAAGAGCGCCCTCAGTTTTCCAAGGAAAGCCAAAAAACTCTTTCCTATGACGTAAGCACTTCTCAAAGAAGACAAATATCTGATTTAGTAGAAGAAACACTGGAAAAGTGCACAAAAAACACCTGCATTTTAGTATTTGTCACGTGCAGCGTTTTCCTTAAAGCAACATTCTCAATTCTGCACATACAAAAGTTGTCGCAAACCACAGTTTTCTTATTCTTTTATAACTAAATATGAACTAAGAACACTACATAGGTGTAGTTGTTTAATGCATTTAAAACACAGCAGAACTTTTCGAAGCGAACTAAAATAGCATTTAACGTGTGACGTTACATATTTACGTTCCTTTTACACGTACACATTTTAACTAAATTCTTACAACTCATATTATTTATCCTAAGCTTCCCTTTTAAGAAACGATCTTTCACGTACAACTTAATCAAATGAAACGTCACTCTAACGTGGTTTCCAGACACGTGAACTCTTTAAATAGATTCGATATTGACACCTATTTACATTTCAACATGATGGTGTTGGCACAGCTTAAACGCTCACATTCCTACTGTCACTACAGTTCAACTCAAACCAAGCAGCAAACCAGGTCTGATACGTA
This sequence comes from Triplophysa rosa, assembly GCF_024868665.1. NCBI lineage: Eukaryota > Metazoa > Chordata > Actinopteri > Cypriniformes > Nemacheilidae > Triplophysa > Triplophysa rosa. Next base: position 20,347,444 of record NC_079908.1, read on the forward strand.
AAACAGATGCACTGGAAAATAAACACATGCATAATAACACAGCGTTCAACTCAACCTGTGTCAGACTGTCGGAAGATTGACAACAGCAGCAGCAGGTTTGTGTCTCTACGTGTGTCTAACATTCACATATATGTTCGTTAAAACGCATCTTAATCGCTAACGCAAACAGAAGCATGTCAGTGCCGTTGTGCGTGTGTTTGCGAGCCTCTGTCTGTAAAGAAACACCCGACAGATTCCGTTTAAATGTCCCGTGAGCTAGCGCGTGCTAACGGGCACTGATTTATTTCCGTCTCTCTCTCTCGCTCTCTCTCTCTCTCTGCCACCGGGCCGGATGAAACATCAAGCTCGTGCATTTAACGCATCGCTAAAAAGTGCACGAAATGCATTCGTGACACATTCCTGCGGTCTTGAAAGTTTCGTGCAACAAGGCCTAGAGATGACGCTTACCGTGCTTGCTCTCTATCTTCCCCGACATGATCGGACCCGCTCCTCAGTTTGCGCGGTCACGGGTGGAAAAGAGGGAGTTTACACCACAATAATCCTGGATTCTGCTCTTCAGCCACACATTGTGATCCGCCGGGTCCGTGGGGATTTCTGGGTGCCCGGTAAGAGGGCAACGATCCGTTCACACGCACAGACAGTGAAGATACTGCTGGTGTGGCTGCGCGCGCGCGCGTGTATGTGCCACAACAGCGCAAACCCGTCCACTGGATCCACTGGGATGCGACACAGCGCCGCTCTCAGACTGGAATCAGATCCTGCAGTGAAATCCCACGTGAATAATACCGTAGTAGGACACGTTGTATTTACTGTAGTAAAATGTAGTAAATCGCAGTATATTGTGAGAATTACTACACTTGTATTGTATGTATTCTGTAGTAGGCTATTCATTGTAGTGAATTGATCAACTGTAATAAATATTGTAGCATTACTGTAGTTAGTAAACTGTAGAACTACAGTATAATGCAAGTGGATCTGAATAACATGGTTGTTTAGTTGTTGTTTGCATGAGAACACGGTTTTTGTGTTTTGAAGGAATGAGATACAGATAACAAGCAAAACTTTGTAAACATTTTGTTATAATTGGATGTGATATTGTTTAGTTAAAACTTACTGTGTATTTAGAATTGGTTGTGAATTTATTTAATTAACCTAATTAATTTTAAGACTCGGAAATAAAACCGAACAGAATGCAAAAGCTCGCCATCAAGCTGCTCCTGAGCATCTGCTGCCATCTAGTGGTTCAATAATGTAACCACATACATATTATTCTAAATATTTAGGTATTACAACTTTGCTTGTGCTGTTTTTTTTTGCGAATTAATACATTTTAAGTTAATTAATTTCAATCTTTTAAACAAATATCTTGTATGACCCGTAACCCTTCATATAAAATAAATCGATGATTGTTTTAATGTCGTAAATGAGGGAGAATCCCACATCAATCTGGTAGAAATTTGAAAGAAAACAAACAAAAAAGTGTTTTTATTTTTTTAAATAAAATTTTTGCTCAGAAACGTCTTAACGGTTTATTCGAGCGTGTTTGTGACGCTGCAGTAACTGTTTTCACCACATGATGGCGCTCCATCTTAGACAAACCTTCATACAACGTTCGGAAAATATGCTTTTATTTACACTTTTGTCATGTAACAAACAACCAAACATCTGCACACCACATCACATTTCAATGAGAAAAGCTACGTTAAATATTATTTTGCTAATGAAGTAATTTTGTCTAGAATCATGCAGTTCGTCTAAAACATTTGAAAGGTGTTAAGTAAAATGCATGTAGATTTGAGAAGCTCTCTGTCAGAATCATGTCAGTATCACAACAGCAGGGGTTTGCTCTGGTCTGTATGCTAACTGAGAGAGATCACAGGAGTGCAGCAGCAGGGGTCGTCTGATTCACCTTGAGCGGCCCAGCGGTCGCTGTGAAGGGTGAAGCTGCATCTGCTGTTAACATCACAGACCACAAAAGAGCAAACGGAGAGAGCAAAGAGGGTCAAAGGTCACGCCTCTAAACTGTTCGATATCTTACGCTAGAAATAGAAAGATCATTCAAGCGTGACATGAACAAATGCACATGTACCAACACACACACAAAATGTGCAGAATACAAACAGATCACAGTGCAAATTGTTTTATAGCATTTATTTGTCTTTGATAATGTGCAATAACATTTTGTTTCAAATGTGTATTAGTATATTCTAAAATTAACACGGCTTTCTTGTTAACTAATGTTATAAAATGCAAATTTACACAAAAGCAAAATGAAAATAAAAACTGGACAGTATTACTAGAGCGACAGGACAAACATCAGAGAATCTGTTCTGCCATGTTAGCTCCAGCAAACCAGAGATTCAGTCCAGCGAGCATCCACATCAGAGCGGACAGAACTGCCACGGAAGGGACGAGGGGCAGGACGAGCTTTGGAGAGAGAGAGAGAGACACAGAGAGAGAGAGAGAGGGAGAGAGAGAGAGAGAGAGAGAGAGAAAGAGAGAGAGAGAGAAGAAAGACACATATTCATATTTATTTTGTTACATAAATGCATATTTAGCTTTTTTGTAAATCTTAGTTTACACAATTTTTTCTGTTTTAATATATACATCTATACTAAACCATAGTTTTCTATTCTAACTTTTTAACTATGCACTACATTCTACATTTTCTTTGTATACACCATTCACACACTACGTTTGCATGCTTGAGAGAGAGAGAGAGACAGACAGACAGAGAGAGAGACAGGGAGAGAGAGGGAGAGAGAGAGAGAGAGAGAGAGAGAAGAAGAGAGAAGAGAGGAGAGAAGAGAGAGAACACAGAGAGAGAGAGAAGGAGAGAGAGAGAGAGAAGAGGTGAGTGAGTCTGAGAGTGAGAGAAGAGAGAGAAACCACAGAGAGAAGAGAGAGAGAGAGTGGAGAAACACAGAAAGAGAGAGAGTGAAAACCACAGAGAGAGAGAGAGAGAGAGAGAGAGAGAGTGAAGAGAGAGAGAGTGAGAGAGAGAGAGAGAGAGAGAAGAGAGAGAGAAGAGAGAGAGAGAAGAAAGAGAGAAGAAGAGAAGAAGAGAAGAGAGAAACACAGAGAGAGAGAGAGAGAGAAGAAGAGAG
>NC_079908.1:20350751-20358251 GCF_024868665.1 Triplophysa rosa
AAACGGGACGGAGAGAGAGAGAGAGAGAGAGAGAGAGAGAGAGAGAGAGAGAGAGAGAGAGAGAGAGAGAGAGAGAGAGAGAGAGAGAGAGAGAGAGAGAGAGAGAGAGAGGAGAGAGAGAGAGAGAGAGAGAGGAGAGAGAGAACAGAGAGAGAGAGAGAGAGAGAGAGAGAGTGAGTGAGTGAGTGAGAGTGAGAGAGGTGAGCTACAGCAGGCTGACATGTTTTATAGTTTCAGCTTAAATGAAAATGACATCAGCGCAGTGTATCCACGGTGACAAAGAAACATGTTGATGCGGAGATTACGTCAGTACAACAGACAGTTCTGGATTGTCTGTCCTGTTATTTCACTGGAGAAGATGCTGCTCTGACACACACACACACACACACACACACACACACACACACACACACACGTCCTGCAGGTCCGTACAAGACAGCACACAACACGGACCTGAAAGAAGCATGCGAGGAATGATAAATGTGCCGAGAACCTCCACGACATCAGATTGGGTCAATTCTCAACAACATGATTTCTAACGCTCAGACACGTCCTGATGCACCAACATCAGATGAAGGAGTCTTTCATGTGAGCCACACAGGAATGCTGAGGTGAGAAACGCCTCAGGACAAACATTCTGTAACTTTCCCGCGCACAAGACCGATGTCGACATTTCAACAACATATGATTATTTATTGCCTTAAGGGACCTTTCTAAAGTGCTTTACGCATTCACTTAAACTTAGCAAAAATGTTGCTCATGAAAAAGTTGAAATGTGTTTTTAATAAACACGCTATTTCAGATCATACACGCTAGTGTTAAAATTAAATCAAGGGCATCCAAATAATACAACGTTTAGTACAGAAAATGAACATCAGGATCGAAATCTGCCACAATGTGATACTATTACATTTAATGGTGTAAAAAACCCCACAACCATCAGATACAAACATGATTGCCGAAATATCACATGTCCTTAGTAACAGTTATCGACCTTCAGATATTTATAACAAACAGTAATATCAACTCAACAACAAAGCTTTCCCTGGAGCCTCACCCTAAAACCCTGACCCCATCGAGCGTACGGGACAGCTGTTTCGGGTGAGGTGACGGGGATTGAGTTTCTGTCCTGCTGCCGAAAGAAACCTCCTGTTGCTCTCTGTTAGTACACTTACTACAACCAGAGAGAGACACTTCTAACACACACACACACGCACACGCGCACGCACGCACACACACACGCACACACGCACACACACACACACACACACACACACACACACACACCACCTTTCCAGTTTGTGTCATGTTCCTGAGCACACGCCACATGCATAAGAGCGCCCTCAGTTTTCCAAGGAAAGCCAAAAAACTCTTTCCTATGACGTAAGCACTTCTCAAAGAAGACAAATATCTGATTTAGTAGAAGAAACACTGGAAAAGTGCACAAAAAACACCTGCATTTTAGTATTTGTCACGTGCAGCGTTTTCCTTAAAGCAACATTCTCAATTCTGCACATACAAAAGTTGTCGCAAACCACAGTTTTCTTATTCTTTTATAACTAAATATGAACTAAGAACACTACATAGGTGTAGTTGTTTAATGCATTTAAAACACAGCAGAACTTTTCGAAGCGAACTAAAATAGCATTTAACGTGTGACGTTACATATTTACGTTCCTTTTACACGTACACATTTTAACTAAATTCTTACAACTCATATTATTTATCCTAAGCTTCCCTTTTAAGAAACGATCTTTCACGTACAACTTAATCAAATGAAACGTCACTCTAACGTGGTTTCCAGACACGTGAACTCTTTAAATAGATTCGATATTGACACCTATTTACATTTCAACATGATGGTGTTGGCACAGCTGAGAGAGAGAGAGAGAGAGAGAGAGAGAGAGAGAGAGAGAGAGAGAGAGAGAGAGAGAGAGAGAGAGAGAGAGAGAGAGAGAGAGAGAGAGTTTATCCACCAGCAGCATAAAGAACACACAACAAACACAATCTCACTGTTGAGCTGATTGTCATGTGTGTGATGTGTGGAACATTGACTCAAGGTTAAATTCATTACCGTGGAATTCAGAAAAGTGCTTTAAGGAATGTTTCATGACTGAAAACGCACGCACGCACGCACGCACGCACGCACGCACGCACGCACACACACACACACACACACACACACACACATACGTGATGGCCATTATCCTGAACCCTTAGACATTTCATAGAGTGGAAACTCATTTAAACACGAAAAAAGCCTTTTAACTTCATACAACAACTCCCCGAAGTCACAGTGATTAATACTGAGCTGGTTATGAATATAACAAACCTCCATCGGGCAGAAGAATGGCTTTAGTGTGTGTGTAAAGCTTTACTTGTGTACGCTAGTGATGCAGTACCCAATGTAAAGGAATATTTAATGACATGGTGCTGGTTTGTATGCACATACTGTGGCAATGCCAGGTGTAAAAATCAATCTGAAGCTAGAAAGGCAACTTAAAAATAAAATGCAGTTATTTTAAAATAAAAATGTAAAGAAACAACTCACAACCTTCCAAATGTACACACTATATACTGCCTACACTAGTTTTGAAAATATAAACAACAGTACATGTGATTGTTAAACAGTTGTATGACACATCACTTCAATGTCGCGTGTCATCTAAACACGGTCTTTCACATTTTTATTTATTTGTCTGTAAAAATGGTCAAGAAGATGTTATACATTATATTAAATGTAGCACACACGCACACATATACTGTACTATAACAGATTATAATGCACACTGATGTGTTGCCTCAACACACACTTTCATCCAGTGTGTGTGTGTGTGTTATGTGGTGTGTGCGTGTGTGTGTGGTGTGTGTGTGTGTGTGTGTGTGTGTGTGTGTGTGTGTGTGTGTGTGAGTGCGTGCGTGGTGTGTGTGTGGAAGGGTAAACCCTACGGTATGGGGACAAAATGTCCCCACAAAGATGGCAATATCCAAAATCCTTGTCCTTGTGGGGACATTTTTTTGTCCCCATGAGGAAACAAGCTTATAAATCATACAGAATAACTTTTGTGAAAATGTAAAAGAGCAGACAGTTGTGTGTGATTGTTAGGGTTAGGGGTAGGGAATATGATATACAGTTTGTACAGTATAAAAACCATTGGTCTATGGAATGTCCCCATAAAACATGGAAACCCAACATGTGTGTGTGTGTGCGTGCGTGGTGTGTGTGTGTGTGTGTGTGTGTGCGTGTGCGTGTGCGTGTGTGTGTGCGTGTGTGTGCGTGTGTGTGGTAAACAAGTGAGTCTGACCTTTAGCATTTTTAATAACACACTTAGTTTCCTTTTTCCAAGATAAATTTTTCATTCCATTGGAAAGCTGTCAGATCAGGTCACAGGGTCATTTTTTACAGAACCGCGGAGAGAGGGAGAGAGAGAGAGAGAGAGAAAGAAGAGAAAGGAAAAAACCCAAACTAGATTAAAAACCAAACACAGACCCATAAAATAACATCTAGAAAAACTCCAGCAAACTGAATAAAGTGAGAAGCAAAAGTCGGTGGAAAAATGAAAAGTATTTTTTAAAAGTTTAAACACCCAGAGTGAATCCTCTGTAAACTCCTCTACTAAAAGATGGACAGACACACTGATGGAGAGAGAGAGGGAGAGAGACAACTGTGCGCATGAGAGCCAGATCTGCACTTTCTCACGACCTCTCTGATCTGAGCTACAGTGTGAATGGCTGATTAAGCAGTTATTGATCAGACCAGGCTTGTTAGCACCACACACACACACACACACACACCTGAGACTAAAATGGATTAAGCAGACGAATATTTCTGCGGCAGACAGGAAAGCAGTCAACATGCTTCAGAGCGACCAATAATCAATAAACCTCACACCACAGACACCATCATATCATAACATCAGTAGCCTGATGAACAGTGTTGGGTGTAACTAGTTACTAAGTAAGTAGTTACTGTAATTTAATTACTTTTCCCTTGAAAAAGTAAAGTAAGGGATTACTCTTATTTATTCTGTAATTTAATTACAATTGTGATGTAATTAAACTGAATACTGTGTGTAATATATGTGTGCAATAGTGGAATTGACATCAAAATTCAGAGTCTAACTTTAAAATCTGTGCTTTAATGCATAATTCTCACATTTGTATACTTCGGTCTGTTAACAAGAATACTTTATGTAGTTTTATATGATTTATTTGAATTAATTAAAAAAGCTGTTTCATGTGTCCTTGAATCACTTAACTAATCAAGGTTGATATAGGATATAGAAAGTAATTAGTAATAAGTAATTAAATACTTTTTGGAGAGAGTCATTTGTACAGTAATCTAATTACACTATTGAATATGTATTTAGTAACTAGTAATGAATTACTTTTTCAGAGTAACTTACCCAACACTGCTGACGAACCAGATCACAACAAATTCGATTTAATTTCATAAAAACACAGGATATACCTTTTCCAGCATTATTATTTAATATAATGCTTGTATGATTTAAATATTTGCTCTGACAGGTCACAATGAGGTCATTTAAGAGATAAATGCGGTCAAATCAAACCGCGTTTGTGTTCGTGTCACAGCAGTTGAAGTTTATTTGTAATCAAATTCAGTCTGATCTGACTGTTCATGCGAGTTTAATCGTAAAAGTCAGAGAGGCAGGAGAAACTAAACGAGAACCGTTTTTGGCACACAAATGCAAGAGGACCTCAGTGTAAATAATAAAGTCATGCCAGTCATTTTCAAACACACCTTGAACTGTTGCGAAAAACTCAACACTTAAACTTTAGGTTGATGATGAAACATCACACAGGAGACCTGGAACTCCACCCGTCCACCTGTCCTCACATCATAACAGTTTACTCATCGAGCACCTTTCAGAGGAATCAAAACACGTTCAGCAACACATGACACAGTGTTTCAGTAAAGCACCAACTTGACAAACAACAAGTTTTCTCCTAAAATTGCTTAGAAGAAATGAAAAAACAATTGTTCACATCCATGAAGAGTATGGAGGTGTAAAATGAATCCATAGATTGTAGAGGTAAAATAATCTGGATTTGTATGAATGCGATGAGAAATGTTCGAGTTCATATTGAGATCTTCAATAATATTGACTTTTGATCGTAGACTTGTGAGACATTTGTGAGATTCCCGGCTCTTTTTCTCCTATTCTGCTCTCTAAATACGATTCAGGTGTCTCCTTAAATACATGTCTCTGGTTGTTTCTCAATATGCGTTCTTTAGCGGTCTTGTGTCCTCATGTTCTCGCTCTACGCCATCAATAACCGTCAAAGTCCGTTAGGGTTAGGGTTATCCGAGTTCGTTCTTCTGTGGCTGCCTCGCAAGACCGGTCTTCGTGAGAACACAAGTCCGTTCTTTGCGTTCTTGGAATTGAGAAACGGCCTATGAGATTTTTTTACTTGTCAGTCACGCAAGAAACCATTGCTGACTGTTAACATAAAAGCCCTCCTCAACACACAACACACAACACACAACACAACACAACACAACACATGACCTCTGCTTCACAAAAACTTGACATGTTTTGGTGTGATGTGCAATGTAAAATGTTATTTCCCATTCCAGCATGAATATTTCATTGCTCATGTTTCTGTCATGTTCAGGAACACACACACACACACCACCGTTCTCCTCTTAGAAAGATCTTGTCCACAATAAACAATGTCAAAAGCTGTGATGAAAAACCAAGAGAACTGCTCAGCTAACAAGCATCTTTGAGCATGTTTTTAAAACGAAACGTGGTTCTGATGCCCCAAAATACTATCAATCATAGTCGCGCAGCCTACGAGATGTTAAACGTATTTTTACAATGTTAAAAGACTTTGTCCTGTCCCAGCCTCACATAACCGTATGTAAGCCATATGCAAAACATTTGATTTCAAATAATGATTATATATATACACAAAGAGCTTTTCAGTTTTTACTTTAAAACCAGAGAGAGGCGTTCTAGACTCATGCATGTGGATCGGCGTTAAACCACACTGGTTCTAGATCAGCGAGGATGTGCTGATGATTCTAGATCTATGTGTGTCTGGTCGAGCAGATGGCCGTGTGTCTGGACGCTGAGTGTGAACACCATTCTACTGACACGTCCATCAAAACATTTCTTTCAAAAAGCACTGGCATCAGCCGAAGCGACGCCATCTGTCCTCATGTACACATACAGCACTGAATAAATGTGATGTGAGAGCACATGAATCACAGATCCATGAACGACAACTTCAGCACAGACGACATCAAACAGCTCTTCATCGTCTCACAGTCAGAGATGAGATCTCATAGAGAACAATGGGCCTGAAGTGTCCTGCTTTTCTAAGCCCAATAATCTAAAATAAATCTCTTCTGGTATGTCATGAGGATCTTCATCATTTGTCATGTTTTATGAGAACTTCAATGCAAAAACTCTTGAGAACTAAATGAATTTTTTTTGTGTTCATTAATTCCGTTTTTTGTTGAGTCGGTTCAGATGAAAATCGCAAAAGCACACATCGTCACAAAGTTATAAAAATCAGCACAGTTCTGAGTTCAGTTCAATTCACAGCAGATTTCATCACAAAGAAAAGTTTTAAGAACATGAAGCAAAATATGACGCTGCTGGGACTTTTCATTGACAGATAAAGGTGAACGTCAAGTCATTTTTATTCGTATATCGCTTTTCACAACACACAATGTTTCAAAACAGAAAACTTTGTCCCGGTGAGAGCCAAAGATAAATGAGGCACGAATAAAACTCCATAAGACGCTGAAAAGAGAGAGAAATACCTGAAGTCGTCTAGATGTTTGAAAGGAAGTAAATAATTTTCTGTACCAAACACCCAACTCCCATTTAAACACACAACTAAACAAAGCGATTAAGAAATTAAAACTCTACGCTTCAGAGCTCCATTCTTCTTCCGCCATCTCTTGACGATAACATGATCTAGAGTGTTTATGTTCTCCATCGAGGGCACACACACACAGTCTGGAGGAGAACACTTAAGGCTACACCCAACATTTGGTCAAAAGATGAACAAACCCTACCATTGGGTTATAAATTAACCTGTGCTGCGTTGTTTTAACCCTGAATGCTGGTTTGTTATAACCCATTGTTGGGTCAAATATAAACAGTTTCTGGGTTAGTCTGGGTTATTTGTCCTGGGTTCCCTACAGATTTGTGATTTGTTAGCAATAAATTGTACCGCATGTATCCTGTAAAATAGATTATAATGTAGGTGTCATGATCGAGGAGGTGAGACACAAGGACAGAGGACCCAAACACAGACAGTGGGTTAGCATGGACTTTAATAATAAATAACAAAAAGACAAAACAAAAACCCACGAGGGAGTAAAACAAGAGAACAAAGGTATCACAGGAACAAAGACTAACTACACTTAACTAGACAAGACTAAAAATAACCATATATTACCATAGACAAGACAAGACAAGACAAGACAAGACAAGACAAGACAAGACAAGACAAGAC
>NC_079908.1:20363251-20373251 GCF_024868665.1 Triplophysa rosa
ATTGAGACGACTGTCAATGTGTCATCAATGTGTCTGACTGAACAAGACTGTTACCGTGGAAACAAATCTGTCTTTGATTTATCAATGCCATTAATGACAGAGTGCTGTTTCAAAGACACACGCACGCACATACACAGAAGTCAGTCACACTTTCTCCTCCTGTTCTTTATCTCTCTCTCTGATACTGTCGTATGAAGGTCGGGTCAGAGTGTTGTATGCCTGGTGGTTGTGTACTTGTGCATATTTTTAGATGATTACAGTTATTCATTTGGTTAACTATATGGATCTAAGTAATTTATTCTGGCGAATAAAATCCACAAGAGGGCGTCACAGCTGCTTCTTCCTGTTCATTCTTACATCCCTTACAATCTTTTAACCACAGTTTTAATATGACAATACACGTTTTTACATAATAACACTGGTGATCACTGTCATCAAAGCAAGTATATGACCTGATTCTTTTTCAGTCAATTATAAAAAAATATTAGACAAAACTGTGGAATAACAGAAATGTAACATTGGGAATCATTCAAAAATAAATCAAAACCATACTATATTTGACTATTATCCCCAGTGTATAGTCACACTTTGTTTGCAGAAATGTCCATCATTTTTTAAGCAGGTCTCATCCTGAGAGGCTTTTCAGTTCACATCTATTCGTCGATTTTTGGCCCGAAGTTCACTTCCGGTCTGTGTAGGTTGATCGGTCTGGCTAGTGGCTAATAATATAACAATTTATATTTCATTTAATTAATATTAGTTTATATTAACATTTTATTGTATAATAATTGTATTAAATAAACAATTTGTTGAATTTTATTGTATATTAATTTGAATAAATAAACTTTGTAACTTTGTCACATTTTAGTTTAGTAACCCAAAATAATATGAGCTAGACATACTTTTAACTTGCTAGCTAATGCTTGTTATCAGACGTAATCTACAGGGCTTCTATTCTTTGCGGATGTGTATCGGAAGTTAAGTTTGGGTGTGCATGCGCGGTAACGTTTGTTTGTGTTGTTGCTTTGAAACCGTCTGTAAAAGTACATTTTAATTTTGTAATGAGATTAAAATTAATATGTTAGCACAATTTGACTTTTGCTTCTAAAACTAATTGAAAACATTTAAGCATAGTTTTTAAGATCATGAAGAGCATTTCATTGAAGTGACTCGTTTTTACAGAGGTGCACATGCGGTCGGTCCAGAATACTATACAATGGTTTTCTAAATGTTTTTTTTTTGCAGTATGCGTAGTATGCACATGTTTCCACACACCCAATGAGTCGGGTCATCTGAGGATCACATGACCACGCTGCTGCATCAGGGTCAGATTATTCCAGCGGTGCATAATCTCTGTCGCAATCTGTAATCTCTCACTGACGACACACACACACACACACACAGCACAGCAGGATTGTTTAGAGACTCACCCTAAGTGCTTCTGAAGCTGCTGTTATCTAACGGACCCACCATAGACAGATGTGACCTGTGTGTGTGACGCGGGTAAAAAAAGGTGACGTGTTTAGGATGTTTAAGCGCTTTATGACATGAAAATGTCTCCGGGTTAATAGAGGTTCAGATGTATCAGAAACACAACAGCCCTGATTTATATTTAAATAATCAAATGATTTATACACCTTATACAATAATCACATAAGAAAGAAGAAAACACAGATGAGATCTCTTTAGTTTCTCAATTATTTCCCATAGACATCAATGAGATTACAAGGAGAGCAAATGGAAACGTTTGCTTAAAGGTGCTGTGTTTATTTTGAGCGGCATCTATTGGTGAGGTTGCGAATTGCAACCAACTGCTCACTCCACCCCTCCCTTTCGAAGCACTACACTGGTCTTTTCAGTCTCATTTGGGTCTCAGATATTTCTCCTGAGAAATGAGGCAGAAATGTCACAAATGTGTCTGTCATGAGAGTTTCAGAGGAGATGTCAACAATGTGTCAAACTGAGCTCAGATTTGTCAAGTCTGACATCAAAAGCCAATATGATTGAAGATCTCAATATGAACTCAAACATTTCTCATCAAATTTACCCAAATGCAGATTATTTCACCTCTACAATCTACATTCATTTACACCTCCATGCTCTTTTCAACAATTACACTCTCATTTGTTTCTCTTTTTATTTCTCCTTGGCCATTTTATGAGAAACATCTCAAACTCAGTTGACACTTAAATGAAACACATATGAGAACTCCGTCAAACCTTTGTGAAAGCAATGTAAGAGCCATCTCTGAGCTCTAACATTTTCCTCTGGGATACCGCACAGCTGTGTGCACATCCTGAACATGAAATATGTGTTTAAAGAACAGCACACGTCCGGCAGTCATGGAAGTTGTGTGAGCGTTATAGCGTGTGCTTCACGTGTGTCGTGATGAGACGAACAGCTGAATAAACTCAACAGACATGGTGACATCATCACCATCTCATTACCCTGTGTCATAGTAAACGTACCTGACGCTCAGGTGATCTCTCTCGACACACATGGCACAAGCATCGCCTGACATCCTCTCAGATCAGAAAGTCCTGACATGTCCGTCCCCGGACCTGTCCTACAATAACACACACACAGAGGCAGAGGGAAATCCCAGCAGGCCTGTCGGGATGACCTTGGATATCAAAAGTGTCATGGAACCATAACACACACACTCACACACACACATATGACAGATCTTTTGATGAAAGTGTTGCTACTTTGCATTTCTCTTTGCGTGAATGATATGTGTGTGTGAGTGTGGATCTGCCTGAGGTGTTTATTGTCAGACTTGTGATTCTCTCTCTTTCGCTCTCTCGCTCTTTCTTTACTATTCATCTGCTCTACTGAAGAATCAGAGCAGACGGTCCACTGCAAAACTCACATCTGATCTTTCTGACAGAAAACACAACACTATGTTCTTGCGTGACCATGAAAAACTGTATGCAGATTCATGAAATATTAAACCAAGTTCTGAAGTGAGTGAAATATTAGAAAACTCGGTGACGGTTTCCTGTAAACACAACTGTATGATCACTGAATCCAAAGTTTAAACACTGTAAAAATGTAAAGAAAAAACTAAATATACTATATTTTAAAATACAGGTGAAACAGGTGATATAAGAAAACGTAATATAGTAAATTGAGCCCTATGTTCACAGATTTATTTTACAGTGCAAGGTTATTAATTAATAAAGAAATAAATCAATAAAATGCAAATAATAAACCTGTGAGCAAAATAGTCCACATGTGTATTTTGTAGATAGTCAAAAGTCGCCATCCTTCAGAAACCTCAGATGTCCAAATTCCCTGTTTTTCAGAAAATTGAAAAAATCACAGTATGTTTTAGATTATTAAATATTGTCAAAGTTGACAAGCACTTTTAAATACTTTTTATTGGTTAGATATTTGCAAAACCCAGTGATAAACATAAAGCCTGATTAACAATAATGATTTTGGAAACAACAACAAAAAATCCCTAAAAATGGAGTTTCAAAAGGACAATGGTGATATATATTCATGTTGACGTACTTCTACTGTAAGTAAAATCTGGAACTTACATCAATTCATTCAGTTCAATTCAAATCAGTAAAGCTTTTTGAATGCAGAGAGACTTGAATACAGCATTTATGAGTTCCCTGAAATTAAAACATTAAGCAACAGATTCTCTGGAAACACTGTTACTCTATGACCGATGACAGTTACAAACTTGTCACCTCCCACTTGTGTGTATGCAAACTACTTTTATGTGTGTGTGTGTGTGTTTACACAGACTGCATCCTTTGTGAACGTTTTTTTTCCAAAAAGCAATGGAATGTTTGATCCTGACCAATTTAGAGGCCTTTTACGAAAGTGTGTGTGTGTTTGCCAACAAACGTGAAACATTCCTCCTCCTGCACTAATTATCGGCCTCGAACCACAAGCAGAAACCACGTGTGCGTGTGTGTGCAATCACTCACTTTTCTCTGCAGGCAGGGACGCCCTCCACATTACACAATGTCTTCACACACACACACACAGACCATGAATTTATTTCATTAACAGCAGCTCAGTCCCAAAACTAATGAGCTGTGTGTGAGTGTGTGTGTGTGTGTTGTGTGTGCGTGCGTGCGTGCGTGCGTGCGTGCGTGCGTGCGTGCTGCGTGTGCTGCGTGTGCGTGTGTGTGTGTGTGTGTGTGTGTGTGTGTGTGCCTACCAGAGGAAACACATTCTGAAATCCAAACCATACAGCGAGTGAGATCATTAAACTGCAGAAAGAGTGACAGAAGAAAAGATGAAATGATAGAGAGGAAGAGGGGTGGAAGATAAAAAGAAACTCAGTATGTGCGTGTGTGTTTCAGAGGAAGAGAGAGATTATTTAAGGACAGGTTTTCTGGCGCAGTCATTCAGACATGAGGCAACTATTTGAAATCCCTCCCAGATTTTAAGAGAAAGAGAGAGCGAGAGAAAGAGAGATGACATTAGTGATATTCACTCTAAAGTCAAAACAAGGTACACAAATGTAAATGGAGACATCAAGTCAGGTAGGCCTCAGTACTCTGGGTCTTACATATTTCCAAACTGAACAAATATGTGCTTTATTTTCTAATAGAAAATATTCTTAATGTTGACGTTAATATATACGTTTGGTCAGTTTAAGAGTGAAAAATAAATGTAACCCCTGAGATTCAGAAGAGATCATATCAACATCTCAAGCAAAGAATCAAACAATGTCATCCAAAATTTCATAGCCAAATACTGTTTATGTCAACGATTATATTGTTTCTATTTTTGTTTCCCTACTTCAGAAAAAAACAGGTTCGATACTGAAATTCTATGAACTCTCCAGGGCTATAAAGAGCACTCTGTGAGACATCTTTTTCAATCCCGGATTAGATCCTACTGAATGTGTTCTTTTTAATTTTTACAAAAATGATCTAAGACTGCTGGATCAAAGCCGATACATCAGCCGCTATATGAAGAACTGCAGACTGTCTAAACCAGGTCTTCTCTCAGTCGCTGTAGCTGCACAGCACTCAAATTTAACTGCCACGGTTTCACAGATGAGCACACCTACAAACCACTGAGAGACACTCTGAGCCAATTTAAGATCAGATTTCTCCCGGTACCACAGATATCACTTACAGATATTCACCACGGATCAGATTTCTCACGGCTGCTTTCAGTACAGCAGCAGAATGAGTGTTATTTCAGCACCATGGACAGCAGCCGAGTGCGTGTGTCAGTGAGTTCAGCACCACGGACAGCAGCTGTCAATCAAAAATAACAGTGAGAATATGTTTCTTCTGGACTGTGCTAAAGATGGAATTCCTACATAAATCATGACAACGATTTAATTGATGGTCAAGTGTTGACAACATGTAGCTGTGTGATTACTTCAGATCTATTAGTTTTGTGTTTTAATTGATTCTGTAGTTTTAACATTTATTCATTTAACATTGAGTCAACATATTTGTGACCCTATTAATAAACACTCAATCATATTGTGAACAATTCAACAGAGCATGTTATTCTAAAGAAAAATACTCCTTTTATGAAAATTTAATGACTTTCCTTTTCTGTTGATGTCATGTAGGCCTTTTATTAGCTGCACAGCTTTCTAAAATCTTGCCAGAAGTTGACACGACAATGACTCCTAAAATTTAGGAAAAAGAAGTTCACAACAGTAAAAACCATTCGCAAAATCTATTGCTCAAGTCTGTAGTTACAGTTTGAATGTTTAATATGATGTTTAATACAGAAATATGCCACATTATATTCATTCTAATGTTTCCTCTTTATATCACGGCTGTGTAGGGCTCTTGCGTTGAACTTTACATTTGACAGAATATTATATACAGTCTCAATTCTGTAGAACAGTGTTTTGGTTTCTGGGTGTTGTTCTTTTGTCCCTGTGATGTTGTGTGGGTGGAGTTTTTCTGTGTAAATTAGCAAACATGTGGCCAACCAACAAAAAAATGCTCCATTGAACATTTTCAATACTAACAAGCATTCACTGCCTGGAAAACAAACTCAGATGTGAATATGATACAGTACAAACACAAAGACCACACACACACACACACACACACGCACACGCACACGCACGCACGCACACACACACACACACACACACACGCACGCACACACACCCAGGTATGTTCAAAGACACGCACACTATAATTCATATAGCTTTTACTGCTGCTGTTTTTCTTGAAGACAAATGATTAAAGACACACAACTTTCTTCACAGTGACAATAAAACAGGAAATACACACACAGAAGAAACTCATGACTGTTTTAAAATGTGTCGCAGAATAAAAGTGTTAAAGAACAAATGAAAGAGAGAATAAAGACAAAGAATGTTCTACATTTTAAATCCCCAGACATTTCTCATGCTGTGACATGATGTCACTTATCAACACCTGCCGGAAGCCAAAAACTCTTTTCCAGAGCACATTCTGTGTGTGTGTGTGTGTGTGTGTGTGTGTGTGTGTGTGTGCGTGCGCGTGTGCGTGTGTGTGCGTGTGATGAAGTGATGTGGGAAGAGATTATGGAAGACATTTATAGATGTGTATAACAACAAGTTATTATCAATAACTATATTTCAATGAACATTTGACCAGTTAGTCACACTAACAGCACATACTGATGAGAGAAAAAACACAGATGCTCTTTTCTCACCCCAGGCGAAATGCCCACATATCACTTCACACATGAGTAAAATAATATAACAATTAAGAATGGTGTCATGATGTTATATAAGCATCCTTGGATTTACTTATATGAAATTGTATTAAAAGACCAAACGGAAAAGTTGAATGGCAGATGATAATAAATGATACATATTGAAGCATATTCTCTTCAAAATAAACAGGAAAATCAGAGAACACTTCATAATAAAACAATCTGCAATGGTTTTACATAAAGAAAGAGTGTGTGTGTGTGTGTGTGTGTGTGTGTGTGCGTGCGTGCGTGTGTGTGTGTGTGTGTGTGTTTAAAAAAGAAAGAGAGGGAGAGAGGGTGTTGACACAGGAGCAGGTGTGTAGGGATATCCTGCATGTACAGAAGAAGCCAAAGGGGCAAGTGTGATGTCTTGATAGAGCAAATGCACGCACGCACGCACACACACACTCGCACACCACACACACGCATACATACATACACACACACACACACACACACATTTTGAAATTAGATTAAACTATTTATTTATTTATAAATAAAAACAGTGCTAGAGAAAGAGCAAGGCATGAAGAAAATGCAAAGCTACAAACACACACACACATTTTTTGGTAAGTATTTCAAATAATGAGTAACACTTCAAAGTTTTGGTCATGTTTCACTTTACTTGTGAGGACAGAAATCTGATCAAAGAATAGCCAAAACACACACACAGGCACGCATGCACACACACACTGTACTTAACTCCCTTCAAGCAAGGGCAAAAGTTTGCGATCCCGGTTTTATTGAAAATGATGCTGTGATGCAAAACACAAGTACATGATGATAGGGACAGATAGTGAGACAGAAAAAAAGAGAAGATGGAGGGAGAGAGAGAGAGAGATGGATAGATAAGCTGAACTGATAAAAGCCTTCAGGGATGACTCTTTTCATCTGTCAGGTAAGGAGGAGTAAAAAGACTGTTCAAGAGAGAGAGAGAGAGAGAGAGAGAGAGAGAGAGAGAGAGAGAGAGAGAGTCACTTGGCTCTCACTGTGATGCACAGCTTCAACAGCTGCTCTGATGTTCCCTCAACAAAAAAAAAACTCCACCTCACATCCGGCCAGCACTTACGTGATCAGTGACCCAATAGACCCGAGACAGCGTTGAGTCTGAAAGCTCAAGACATTCATTTCTGCTCCCTTGTCAGCAACAACACATGTATACAGAAAACTACAGAAACAACCTGCACTTCTTCATATTCACCCTCTCACGGTTCTCATCAAACACAATAGTTCAACTCGGTTACGTGCAAATCGACCGAATATGGTTCTTGTAACAATCACACTCATATTTGAATATAAATAATGCGGTGTGAGATTATTGACATTATGAACATTTTTAATTATGTCAAGGGTTCCCATTGCGTTTAGATGACAAATAATATTTTCAGGATAACACTTTCTGGATGATATCGCGGGTTGTGTGCTTCACTGTTGTATGCCAATGAGTTAATAACATCCTTCAAAATGAACTTACAGCAGAGCGAGTGGGTGGTCTACGGTGGTGATATGGTCAGGGGTCTGGGGAACACACAACCAATCAATCATAAGAACACAGCCCCTGATCCTTTTATATCTCTCTGAGTAAGCAAAAGCTAACACGGGCTGGCGAGCACAACCCCAGAGACACATAAACTGAACAAACACAAAGAGCCTCTAAACAATGCAAACACATGCACATAATTATACAAAACACATTTATGCACTCGCAACGCAGGAGTTCTGTGAAAGGCACCTCTAAACGTCCACATCGATTGGTGAAACACAAGGTCGTCATGGCGATTACCTCTGCCAAATTCAACCAAGTGGAAGAACTGGACGTGATGGAAGAGAGCTAGAGAGAGAGAGAATTTGTTGGGTCATCGGCTGTTCATGGGCTTTACAAGGAACACGTCAACTCTACTGTGACAAACATCCGTGTCATGTCTTCTTTTATTAGGAATATACAGTAATACTGCAACATAGGGTTTGTTTTGCTTAAAGTCTCATATTGGCACAATAAATTGTTAGTTCAGATATATTCAGATATACACAGTAAGCTTGGACAGCTAGAAGCTTTGGAAAATTCAGCTAGTCACACTACAAGCTTCCTACTTAGTGATAGTTCAGCCAAAAATACAATTTCTGTCATCATCTCTTTAGCCTTCAAACCTGTATGACTTTCTCCCTTCTGCAGAACACAAAAGAAGATATTTCGAAGAATGTTGTTAACTGGACCCCGTTCACTTGCATTGGTTTTGTGTCCATGCAGTAGAAGTGAATGGGTGCCAGCGCTGTTCGGTGGCAACATTCTTCAAAATACCTTCGTTTGTGTTCTGCGGAAGAAAGTCATTCGGGTTTGAATTGACACGGGGCAGAGTTAATGATGACAGAATGTTCATTTTGAAGGTGAACTACTTCCTCAAAGCTATAAAGCACAAAGTCAAAATGAGTATGCCTGAGTACATTCACCCCACCCCAACATTCATTCTTCGGCCTTGCGACCTCAATAAAGACTATATAAATAATCTACCCAACATCAATGCTTCTGTATTGAACCTCGTGAGTTTTCATGAGTCTGACCCGAAGCCATTAAAACAAAGACAAGATGCTCAATAAGGATATTAGCAAAACTTCTTTACGACCCATTAATATTGACACACGAATGAGAGAAAAGAGTTATTATGGACCAAAAGAGAGCAGATCAACTCCTGGATTTGATGATGTCATCCTTAATATACCTTAAAATGTGCCGATGTGGTCATTCGGTTGACGCTGAGAGCTGTTTAAAAATTAAAGAGACGTTTGGACGTAAAAAAAACACAAGACTTTAAAGGAGTGAACAGAAGCAGACGTATAAACCAGAACTATACCCACAACACCTTCTAAGTTGTTTAAATGATTTTGGTAAATGCAAAAATCAAACTGTTTGTATCTTTTTGTCTCTTTTTTGTTTGCTTGCGCAACTAAAGACAGAGACAGCACGTCAATGTCAAGATGTTTGTTAAAAGCTGCGTCACATCCTGACTCAACACTTAAAGGTGACAACCAAGATTCTGCAGTCCGGACCAGAGACTCGCGTGCGTGCGTGTGTGTGTGTGCGTGCGTGTGTGTGTGGTTGAGCTGGGAGTCCCGGAAGTTCAGGAAACACATTGCAGGTCACGCACTAAATCCCAAGACTCAAGCCTGCATAAAATACTGATGCATACTGCATTATGATCTACTCTCACTTTCTGTCACCTAATGTGTGTGTGAGAGAGAAAGAGAGAGAGATAAATAGAGTTAGACCACAGTAGGGTGTGTTTGTGAAGGGTATATCTTCATGAAGGTC
>NC_079908.1:20378251-20382020 GCF_024868665.1 Triplophysa rosa
CCCCCTGTGAACCCACCGCGCTCCCGTTTCTCCGGACCCTCGGAAATCCTCTGTCGGTCGTGCGCCTACCATGCGTGCACGCGCGGGGCTCCTCTTCCTGCTGGTGCACGTGCTGGCGCGAGCCCGAGGCCAGTACGACCTGTGCAAGTCGCTGGTGAGCACGGACGACGGCGTGTTGTGGGAGCATTACGCGTGCCAACCCAAAGCCCAATCCGTGAAGGAGTACATGCGCATCCGCGTCGAGCCGCCGGGCTTCACCTGCGGGAACCCGCCGGAGAGATTCTGCACGCTGGTGAGTTCTCCAAACTTACTGTATGAGAGGGGGTAAAAAGGTTTAATTCAGAGACTCACAATGTAGCTCAAATGCATTACCAGCGGAACGGTTGTGGGTTCAGTTCTCAGTGAATACGCACAGTGATAAAAGTGCATACATGAAATGCATTGTTAGTCCCTTTAGAGACAAGCATCTGCCAAGTGAGTAAATATAATTGCTGTGAGAGATTCTGTGAAATATCACTTGACAAACTTTTACTACCTGAGTGATATCACAGAAATAGGTGTCCTGAGAAATTATTGCCGTCTCTGTGACAGTCCCGGGCTCTGTTAAAAAGACAAAGAACTGTCAGAACTTTGGTCAGAAACTTTCTGCCTGTCAATCATTTAGCTTACATGCTTTCGGAAGGCGTGTTTCTGTAGAGAGGGCGTGGAGTTGATGGGATGGAGGCAGTCCTATTTTAATGGATTCAAGAATGTGATAATTCCATGTCACAAAATTGTCTTTATAGATTTAAAATATGATATGCAGCTTCTCTCCCTCTCTCTCCAAAACTTTCATTTCTTTCATTGTATAACTGAAAGAGCTGTTATCCCTAAAAAGCATGCACACAAATATGCCCCCTTTGAAAATCTGCTGCACCCCATCTAAGAGCCTTTGTCATACGTTCCATGAACTTTGCTTTAGAACACACTAATTCTCATCTTGCATACAGTATGGGAATCAGGAGGATGCAGGTGTGATATAAAGTGAATCATCTGTGTTGTTTCCTACATGCTTACTTCAGCAAAGACACAAATACACAATACAGAGTGTCGATTAGTTTCTGGCCTGGCGGGACCTCAGACAGATGTTTTTGCGCAGACCTCCAGCGAGGCCTTTAACCACCGGCCATCATGTCCAAGCAAAACATTGAGGGTTTGGAGAACGATGCCAACCGATGCCCATCATGGGGTTGGAGGTCGTGAAGCAGAGTTAATTCGAGCAGGATGCGCTGTGCAGGTCACCGACTACAGCAGAAAAAATGCAGCTGAGGTCAGCAGACATGGAGAGGAGGAGGCAGAAGTGTTGTTTACCCACGTGGGTTTGTTGGCAGAGCAAAGCTCACAGGAACAGAAACCATCACCTCATTAACAGCAGCTTCAACGGGTATTCTCAAGGGCACGGAGGTCATGCGCTTAGGAGACACCTTGTGCTTTATAAACTGAGTCAGGGAAAAAGGCTTGACTTCAAAGTGATGTCAATAAACAAGCTAAGCGACACATTAGCATTGAAGAAGTGATATCTGTAAATCTGAAAATGTTATTGCTCACCTGTGTGAAAGTTATCGGCACGATACTATGGTGTTAAGGGTTGTTCCTTTTTGGCCCAAAACAAAAGCAGCCAGTTGCGACAACGCAATGAAACCTTTAGATTGTGTATAATATCGCTACCATTGTTACAGGTTAACTTAAAGGGACAACAAAACATTTACTGTAGGAAAAATGACAATGCTAATCAAAAGTGCCCTGGAACTGTTTGCTTTCATACATTCTTTAAAATATCTTCTTTATAAAGTGCTTTTTCCTACTATGGCAGTCAATGGGGTCCACGCATGGTTTGGTTACAAGCGTTCTTCGTGTTCATCAGAACAAAGAAATGTATACAGATTTGGAACAATGTGAGGGTGAGTAAATGACAGAATTTAGTGAACTATCCCTTTAACAACATGAGTGAATAATGATCTCCAGGCTCAGAGATATGGATGATGCATCTAAGTTTAATGCTTCATGCAGATTTGGAATAACACAGATTCTTGCAATAGTATAAAGCAGAAAAAGCAGCGGGGCGGGGCGGGGGATGTAGGCTGCAGGGAGAACAAGCGCTTAAACAAACATTAGTGTCAGGGGAAAAGTGGTAATACAACACTGATTAGTTCAAATGAAATTATCCACACACACCGCAATGTCGTGTACAAACATGTGCACTGCAGACCCACAAACACACAACACCGTTCATTAAACACGAAGAAACTGAGTCTTTCAATAACGGAGCGAGGATAATGATGGGAATCTGAGAGAAGGACAGTTACTGGTCCGGAGGAGAGGAAATGGAGAAGCTGTCAGACACTCAACAGTTAATGATCGCTTTAATGTTAAACAGAAAGAGCGCTCTTACACTGCCGGTCAAACCTTCAGGGTCACTTCACTGAAATGGGTCTCACGATCTTAAAAACCTTCCAAACGCAGAGAATGACTACACTGAAGATGATCAAATATAACAGTTTTTTTCTTTTTTTTTAAACAATTCTCATGTGTGTTCTCCTCTCAGTTTTAAAGTGTTTACTATTATTCTATATATGTAACCATCATTTCTGGATGTATTGTTGTCATTCCAGTCCATGTTTGTTGAATTTCAACCAAATCAAATCTCAGGAGTGACATCAAGTCATCTAACATGACAAGACACGCGAAAACTAAAAATCCAGGTTATCACATAAAAAAATCATTGATGAAGTTTTTCTAAGTAGAAATATGACTGCTGCGTTGCTTCAAAGCAAATCTGAACTTGTTTCCTTTGCCGTAGTTGAGGTCTGAAAAAATACACAGCATCTTTACTGTTATTCCTGTTTCTTCGGTTTTCATTTTCTGCAAATAAATGCAACTACAAACGATATTTCTATTCAAAATGTGTGATATATACACCTTTAATTTTTCTGCGGCTGTCTATAAAAAGATGAATAGTTGTGTAAGTGACCCTTAACTTTCAAACAGTAGTGTACACAATAACAGGAATAGTGCAACCAAACACTTTGTCACCATTTACTCACCCGGGGTGGGACATAAAAAGAGATGTCTGTCTGTTCTTCACCTCTTCAGAAGATTTATAGACTTTTATAATACTTTAATAGTGCTGTTGTGTCATTTTCGTATCACCGTTTGCTTCTGTTGTGTGGAAAAGACAAAATGTGCTTCTCCTGTGTTTAACTGAAGAAGTCACATAAAGAAAATAAAGACAGAATATTATTGTTTGGTTGATATACCTGTAATCCTTAAAGTCTTGTTTGGCAGATTTGCTTGTAAGATATTGTTACTTGGTCACACGAATAATCATTTTGATTCTTACTTCAAATATATCGACGACTTACTTAGTTGTTGTTCTGGAGTTGTGCTAATGGACCGGCTTCTGGAATGTTCCTCGGGTCGTCCCAGGCTCTTTAATATTGATGTGGGCTTTAATGGGCCACCCACTGCACGCCCGGACGTTTTCCTTTTACGCTCAGACATGACGGGGGGAGGCAGGCCGGCACAGTCAGCACTTCACAACAGACGGATCCTCTCCGCTATTTATCCTTCCAAGAAAGTGACAAACTCACATAAGAGAGAGAGAGTCACTCAAGTAATGTTAACCGACTGAAGAACATCAACATAACTCAGTCATGCAAAAATGATTTTCCTTCAAATTACCACAAAGTTGTGTGCTGCTCTTTTTATAGTGTGTGTGTGTGTGTGTGTG
>NC_079908.1:20382972-20385472 GCF_024868665.1 Triplophysa rosa
AATTGGCCTCACAGCATAAAATTGCTTTCTCTGGATTACATATTCCAAATCTCATATTCAACCCCTCCACCCTGAATGTTGTAATATCTTAAAGTGATTGATTACGTGTTGGGCGAAGGGAGATTACTGTTATTGTTCATCCGAAACACCCAGAATGCTAATGCGAGGAACTTATAAAGGAAAACTTTCCAAAGCGTTGACCTCACAGCGTTTCATTTGGAAAAGACGAATGCGTCTGCAAGCACTTTCTGAAGTTTTATTAAGGACCGTATTTTCCATTGGCTATATTTACACTTCATCGCGGCACGCACCTGTGCTGAAACACCAGGTGAGCTCCGCTGTTCTGTTGGCTTCCGTTTTCATTTACTATCGCCCTCACTGTGTTCTCTAAAAACGAAAGAATAACTCGGGGAAAGTCTGCATATTCGGTCTATAGGCCCTTCTGATGATCAGTTTGGGTTTGGATGCTGCTAGACATGAGGCAGCACACTAGAATTTGATGTTTCTCTGTGCATTCCTTCGAGTGTTGTATTCTTAGATGTTCTCGTAAAACTGAATGGAGCGCACATTGCGTCCTCCCGGTTTCTTAAAGACCGCTATAACACACACACACACGCACGCACGCACGCACGCACGCACGCACGCACACACACACACACACAGAATATCTAAAGGTACATAAATCTACAGAGAGGAAACAAAGCACACGAGAGAGACACAAACAGACAGATGCATGGGATGCGAGGGGTTTTAATGGCGCTTTTCCACTGCAGGTTTAGTACGACTCGGCTCGGTACAGCTCACTTCACTTCGGCTCAGTTTGCTTTTCCACAGCAGTTTATTACCTTTTCAAAGTGGGTGGGGATTATGAATTTATCGTCATGGTTGCACCGCCTCTACTGCCGTAGCATCATTGTGAACGCGACATAAACACACGCACAACAGGAGTAATGGAGCGTATTGCGGAGCCCGTCTGGTCACCCCTCGGAGAAAAAAAAACAAGACCCGCAAATCCGTGGCCACAATTTTGCAATTCGTTCCCACAGTTTAAAAAACCGTGCTCTCGGATTAATAAACTGTACCCACGAGTTTACAATCCGTGCTCTCGGTTTTGTAAACCGTCCCCTCAGTTTTTGAAATCTGTACCCACAAATTCATAATCTGTGCCCACGCTTTCACAATCCGTTCGCACAGTTTTGCAAACTGTAGCCTACTCGCGGAATTGAAGCCTCTGTCTGTCAACAGAACAAGCTCCTTCCTACAGGAACATTAACCAATATTGTGTAACGGAGGCCAGCTAGTGAAGAGCTGTGCAGTGTGTAAACCTCACTCCCCGACCAACAGAGACGCTCTAGCGACAGACGCTAGAGACTGCGGTCTTTAGCCTCCTCGTTAGAGCGCCCATCTCCCATCCAGACCGACGGCGGTTCGAGGCCCGCGCAGAGCGGGGCGAATAGGACCGGTTACAATTGTATACTGTTTTATATATAAATTGTCCTAATGTGTTTACACACGAGCGCGTGGCGCATATAAAGCATGCGTTCATTGCCGCCTTTCACTGGCATAAAGTTGGTTTGACATTAAACGTTCGTGAATTTAGGGACCATCTCTAAAGTACACATTAAAATACCCTTTTCCAACTTCAAAAGCATTGGGAAATCTTACAGTAAAGAGCAGACAATGATCATTTGGTTTGCTCCATGGCGCACGAGTGTAATCTAATGTAGCATTTAGCATTGCGTTAAGGGTCTCAATCTCTATATTACTGTCAAGAAGCATACAACGAAATGCAAATATAACGTGTTAAAATGCGTATTCATTTGTTGCAAATCCAATGACGCTGGTAACGATTCTCTCTGCCCAATCAGTGATCTGTGTGTAAACACGTCACGTTTTGGTATCTGCACGGTATGCTTGGAACCTCAACCAAGGTGGTACTAAAAAAAGTATCAGGTTGCTACTTTACCCAATGGAAAAAACCCCAAAAGTGAGCTGTACCGCGCCTTTCCGTACAGTACTACTATGTATAAGTGAAGTTCAGTTGAACGGTGATGTAATGCACCAGTTGGTTGGTTTATCAGGCTGTAATGTGGATGCCGTGACGGGGATCTAGATCCACGCTGAGTGTTGTAGCAGCCACGGGATTCCAATGCGGATAATTGTTCCAGGAGCTTAGTGATGTGGGCCACCTGCCGGAACAGTTGGTGTGTACAGAACATATATGTGTGTGTGCGTGTGTGTGTGTGTGCGTGCGTGTGTGTGTGTGTGTGTGTGTGTGCGTGTGTGTGCGTGCGTGTGTGTGTGTGTGTGTGTGTGTGTGTGTGTGTGTATGGAGCAGGAAAAACAAGCATGCGCATATACATTCTAGTTTTGCCTCTTTGCCACATGCATTATTACGACAAGGTCACGGCAAAGACGCACAGAAATAATTAATTAGCTGGAAGAGTGCGTCTCAGACGGTGTGGATAGCAGACGCACACATATGCACTATATAAAATAA
>NC_079908.1:20390472-20403342 GCF_024868665.1 Triplophysa rosa
ACCGGCCGTCTCTCTCTCTCTCTCTGTCTGTCTGTCCGCAGGAGAATCCATACCTCTGTAGTGATGAATGCGATGCGTCTAACCCCGACCTGGCTCACCCGCCGCAGCTGATGCAGGACCGAGAGCGCAGTGGTCTGATCACATACTGGCAGACGGTCACTTGGAGTCGGTTTCCCGAACCTCTTCAAGCCAACATCACCCTGACCTGGAACAAAACCCTCGAGCTTACAGACGACATCCAGATCACCTTCGAGTACGGCCGGCCCACGATTATGGTTCTAGAAAAATCTCTGAACTTCGGCCGCACATGGCAGCCCTACCAGTATTACGCAGATGACTGCGTCGACACCTTCGGCATGCCGCCCAGACGAGTGCGTGAACTGAACGCTGCCAACGCCACGCGGGTCATCTGTACGGAGCAGTACTCCCGCTGGGTCGGCTCTAAGAATGAGAAGGTGGTGCGGTTCGATGTGCGCTCGCGGTTTGCCATCTTCGCCGGCCAGAGATTGCTCAACATGGAGGGGTTATACACACGGATGGAGAGCATGAAAGGCCTGCGGGATTTCTTCACGTTCACAGATCTGAGGCTTCGGCTGCTCAGGCCCGCTCTCGGAGGAACGTATGTCCAGAGAGACAACCTGATGAAATACTTCTACGCCATCTCTAACGTGGAAGTCCTTGCCAGGTGAGAACACACAAACCTGGTTTTATCTTTTCCTAACTACAGATAAAGGGAAAAAGAGTATTACAGAAGCATTCCCATTTCAAAATCTTTAATAATCATTTTAGGATCACGCCACTAGTGTGTTAACTTGTTTAAAAGCCAAAAAACAGTCATGTTTGATGATAAAAAGACATTGGATCACCCAGATGGTGCCGCTGACAGCGAATGACAAGAATAGAGTTTCAACATTGTGAGACAAAAAGTTGTACGATGCAAAAATAAAGTAACATATTTTGAGAAACATTTCAGAATCTCAAAAAACAAGTTGTAACATTACGAAAAAATATGTCCATTGAATGAATAGTTCAATATAAAAAAACATGTCTGAACTAATAAGAAGAATGGAAATTGCATAAATTAAGTTAAACATTTCGAGAAACACGGCAGAAATACAAGAGTAAAGTTGCAATTATCAGACAAAATGTCATTCATTGCAGAAATAAAGCAAAATATTTCGAGAAACACAATGAGCTTTTAATCTTTTATATATGTTGTGAGATTTGATTATTTAACTCGACGGACCTGTTCACAATTTCCTACCTAGAGAAAAGATCCTCAATCAAGTTAAAAATGTGCTTCTGTAAAACAAATTTGTGAAAAATCCTAATAAGATCTTAAGTTACTGTAATACACCTCTGGATGCATGAACGTGTTTTAGCAGTATTAGATGAGTTGTGAGTTTAGGAAGTTATTATTCATAAACCGTTCACAACAGCTCATCTAATCAGATTTGTGTTTTGTTACGGATACAAACAGATGCTTGTTATGGTTATATCATCTCTTGTGTCTAGCTACAGAACGTGTCCAATAAGCATTACCTGTACCTGGAGATGCACAAATGATGTGCAATAACGCTTGAGTCATTACTTGGACAGATATGACTACCTGTAGGGTGTTAATATGACAGCTACTGATAGCGTGTTAACAGTAACACATTCTGTATGTACATAAGGGTTCTCAAGAGTACCGTAGTCTGATACCATCAGTGTATCACAATATATCTCCATCACTAACAGCCACAGACATTGCTTGCAGGAGTTTGACTGAGACTGAATTAAAGGAACTAAAATCATGTTGTTGATTCTCATATTCTTAAAATGAGTGAGGGGAAGAGAGATAAAAGTATTTGCTTCATTTCACACGGATGCCAAGCAAATGAAAGAAAATCAGATGTTCTTTGGTTCTCTGGTACTGAACAGCTTTGGTAACGTGGGATTCGAGAATATAAAAGTTTTGGATGAAAATCAATCCGAACAAAAGACTTCATCAGCGAATTCGACAAATCTTGCAGTCAGAAAGAAAACACTTATAAAGACACTGACATCCAGTTATCACAGGAACAGCCGGAGAGACAAAAAGAAGTAAACAAATATGTTATAAATGACTATCGTAACGTAGTGAGGTACTAGTTACTTTTGGTAGTGAAAGGAAGGTTATTGCTCAGATGTTGCTCTTTTATATCTCAAGAGATTTGATGGAGCTCTCAGAGTTGTGTTTCATTTAAGTATTACGTAACTTAGTCTCAGATGTTTCTCCTAAGATTAGGAGAAATAATACAAAAATAATAAGAAGAGAATTTTTCAAACACATGTAGAGTATGGAGGTGTAAAATGAATTTAGATGTGAAATAATCTGGATTCGAGTCAATTTGATGAGAAATGTTTGAGTTCATATTGAGATCTTCAATAATATCGACGTTTGATTGCAGACTTGACAAATCTGAGCTCAGTTTGACACATTGTTGACATCTCCTCTCAAACTCTAATGACATTTATCAGATGTCTGACTCTTTATCTCAGGAGAAATAGCTGAGACACAGGAGCCTGAAAGTCCCAGTGAAATTAAACATTACGATGCCTATTCGTGAAATATCGCAGCGTTTATTGCAAATAGTTTATCAATGTGGCTCATTCTCTTTTTAAAAATCGTGTGCCCTCATAATCTTTAGAATCTGAAAATGCACTTCCTTTCTGTAATGACTATCCATCTTAAATGACGCATGTTAGAAGGCTTGGGCGGAGCTTCTGTTAACTCCTCCCCTTCTGCTGTCAGTCTGCTGCCAGTTCCATTTCTAAATGCAACAGCTGTTTTTTATACATCCAATCAAATCGCAGAGAAAGACGAAAGTCACGCCCACAATTTTTCTCATTAGACATTCCATTTCACTCGGAAATGTGTCAAAATACGGATAACTATTAACATTTACTTAAAGGATTAGAGAATCAATTAACAGAAGAAAATAGTTAAAACTTTGTACAAGGATGTTTTCAAGATGAAAACTGTGTGCGTGCGTGCGTGCGTGCGTGCGTGTGTAATGAATATATGAATACTGCTAGTACATGTTTATTGCAAGATTTATGGATTGTCATTCCTGTACTCAGCGAGGCCTCAGACATCTGAATTAGGATACACTTCATTACACTTGAGTTTACATTCTAAAACCTGACCACACACATTTACTGTCACACACACACTATCTCTCAGCGTTTACTGTCACACACCTATTTCTATATAGTCGACTGCTGAGATTGCAGATCACTTTGATAAATGTGAACGTTTAGCTGCATTTAAAGACACACACACACACACACGCGGTGACAGTGTAAAATCCTGACATGTACAGTTCTGTTTGACAGTGAGTGATAACATACTGTAACGTGTGTCTGTGTCATTACACAGTCACCGATACACAAACAGGTGTTGTAGTATAGGTCACAAACACACTAACATCACTGCATTTAGATGTCACTACTCAACACAGTTTGTACGGAACAAGCACTAAATAATATGAATCATATTTATCTGCTGTGTATACTGTAGCTGGATAAAACTGTGACAATCTGCCCACTGAAATTAAAAAAGAAGGTGAACAGTAAAAGGGTTTCCTTTGTGTGTTGTGGTTGTATATCGGTATCAGAATATATATATATAGTATATATATTTCAGGGTGTATCTATAACCGCCCTGGTGATGCATTTCCTGTAGTATTCAGTCATAATAGAGCCATTTAAACACACACACACTCACACGCACATGCGCACACACACACACACACACACGCACGGTAACACAATCCCATGATCGATAAAGTATTCTTAGACTCAGACTGGGTAAGATCGGCCTGACAGCTATCGATCCATCACAACATGTGTGTCTGTGTGTGTAGTCCTCTGAAGTACACTGCTTGTGTGTATGTGAGTGTGTGTATTTTGTCGTAAAAGTGTGTCTGTTATGGGAGTCGGAAGTGGAATATCTTTTGCCGATATGATTTTCTAGGTTTTTCCACATGGTGTGCGACCTCATGCAGATTAAATTCTGAATTTGTGGGTTTGCCAGGGTAATTAATGCTGTGGAGTAACAGACTGGATGTGACACTCCTCACACACACACACACACACACACACACACACACACACACACTGAGAGATATATGAAGGTGAGACCGCACAGGAAAGGTGAGAAATAGAGAAAGATACGTGTTAAAATCTCATCTCAGTAACTAAACATGCATTTGTTTCCTCTGCTCTAACCACTGAGCTTTCCTGTAGCTCAGTGGTTAGATCATGGCGCTAGCAACGCCAAGGTCATGGGTTTTATCCCAGGGGATTGCACAACTCAGAAACAAATGTATAGTATAATGCAATGTCGCAAGTCGCTTTGGATAAAAGCGTCTGCCAAATGCATAAATGCAACTGCAAATGAACTTGTAATGATCTAAGCAGATGAATCAGGGATATTATATAATCTTTTTAGTGTGCACGTTATTCTAAAAGTGAAAAAAGAAAGACATACTGTAAATAATTGTTTTATAATCCTTAATCACAACAAAAACGACTTTTCTTTATGGATGACATCACTGTTATTTTTCAATAATTCAATAATGTTATTTACAATAAGGATCACTTACCTCCAGTGAACAGTAACCGATGGATCAAGTCTCATCATACATCTCCTTGAATATCCTGTTGAACCTGGAAATTACAGAAATAGAAATAGCCGTCTTTGTACGTTTCTTAAGACTCAAGGATACAGCAAGAGTGAATATTAAGATATCTCATTTAAAGTCATTGACCGTAGCAACTCCTGGAGGTGAAATAATGTACAGATATCCCATCATCATTTGAGTTCCATGCACAACTGGAACTCGACCTCAAGTCTCTCTGTGTTCAAGCAGAGAATAATCTGTGTAAACTCAGACAATGAGAAGAAGACTACTGGATTTATACTGTACAAAGGCTGCAGTAACCTTCAAGACATGCTGAGGGTATTTGAAAGTAGAAGAGCTAGCGTCATCTTAAAGAGGCCATATCCTAAAAATATCCTAAAAATCTGTAGCATTACAGTTCATAAAGTTTACATTTCAAAGATTCCTGCAAGCCAGATCCATGCGGAAATGTTTACAATAAAACAGGACGCTGTAAAACCTTAAGGAAAAAACATTAAGGCAGTCTAAATAAAACGGTGGCAAAACTTCTGTGATCATAACTTCTGCTATCCAAAAAAAGAGAAAAAAGTGAAACGTAAGGTTCAGCTTATACATGTCGACGCTGACATGGTCAACAATTAAAAACCAAGAAATCATGTCATTCTCAAAACCCCTCATTGTCTCAGCCCTGAGATCCAGTAAATAAGACCTTCATATCTACACTTTAAAATAACGTTCCTAAACGTTTTTTACAAGCTGTACAATTCTGAATGATGATCACATCCAGAGCTCAAAATGATTTCTACACTCTTAAAAAATAAAGTTGCTAAACAATGCTACAAAAGAACCATTATTGTCTGTAAAGATCATCCGCATAACATATCTGCTGCACAAGTTGCAGTCATAGACCGTTTCATCGGACGCGCGCCTGGACTGCTGTTAACTTCCGTTCTGTTTGGCTGGTGTCTAATAATAGAACTATTTATAGCCTATTTTTAATTCATGTTAATTATTATTTTATTGTTTAATAATTGTATTAAATAAACGATTTGTTGAATTTTGTTGTATGTTCATTTTATTAAATAAACAATTCGTTGAATGGGTCCTGGGGCCAGTAAGGAGGTTTAGTGAAAACTCTTGAGAATATTAACCCTGAAATGAGGGAAACTCTGGGTTTTCCGTTTCAGAATGTGAGGTATGTCAAACCTGAGAAAGCGGGGTAACTCAAGCCCGTTTCTAAAAGAGAGGTAATTTATAGTCCGAGTCAGTAACCATAGTAACTTACTCTGTGAACTTAACCTGGTCGGGATCAGGGGTTCTTTGATTAACCCAGAGTTTCTTTCCATCTCCTCCCCTTTTAAAGCACAAGTGGTGTACCTCATTCATTCATTAATGCATTCATGGCACACATTATGATCACACAGAGACATCTCAGTGACTTAAATGTCATGTGTGCTTTTAGAGGATCGTGTGTGTGACGAGGCCGCATTAATTCATAGGGATGTACTTTGAATTCAGGAGAGCAATTTAGGACCCGAGTGGAATTTTGTCATTTCCCCGTGCATTTGTATTAAAACTGTACCATTTTTCATTACAGTGAACTAGATATATCAAAACTTATCATTACATCATAACATCAGCCACCGTGCGTATAGTACATCAGAGCATAGTTTTCTATGGACGACGAGAAATGACTTAATAAAGAGTATAAATAAAGTGCATGAATAAAGAAATCAATAAATGCAGACAAATGAGTGAGAACAACTTTTTTTTATTATTTCTGTTTTATTTCTGTTGTTTCATTCATTTAATGATGAATTTATTTGTTTATTGGTACATTTATCTATTCATTAATTGAAACTTAAAAGTCAATTTCAGCACATTAGTAAATCCACTGTATGCAGAGCAGAGTGTTCCTCGCTCTCAAGCGCTTTCTGTCGCCATGTTGCTTTTTTTGGTGCCGTTGTCATGGTGAATTGTAATATCGGTGCTCCATTGATCATGGCTTGTCGTAATTGTGGTGCAAGCGCTTAACTCAAGGTAAGCCTACCCAGAGTTGATATTATTAACTCAAATCAGCTGTTCTGAAACTAAAGAATCAACTCAAGAGTTCACATTTTACCTCGGTGTTGGTTGAACCTCCTTATAAAGAAACTGTATGGTACACTGACATCTAGCGGTTGAGCTTAGTATCGCAGTCAAAATATTGGAGAGACAAGTTTAGCCAAGTAACGGTTCTTCTCGGTTTCTTTTGCTTGTTATCAGAATTAATGTACAGGCGCTCTATTGTTTGTGAATGTGTACCGGAAGTTAAGGACGGTCCACGAACGCGCGCATGCGCATTAACGTAAGTAGTCACTTTTGAACCGTCTATTAAAAAAGGTTCTTTGTAGAACTAAAAATAATTATTCTATGTCGAAAACCCCTTTTAGAACCTTTAATAACTATGTTCTGTATATGGTCCTGCTGTCTGAGAATCAATTTAAGTTTCAATGAAACATCTGAGCAAATACTGTTCAAGTTTATCCAGTTGTTTACACCGCAGGACATTTGAAAGTTTCCTTCTTTACAAATGTTGCTGTTGAGCTTCAGACAAGAGCGTCTAAATATTTCATGTCCAGAACTTGACGCAACTTTACTTTTCTGCACTGTATGTGAAGTGCAACGTATATGTGAGTGTCCTGTGACAGCTACGGGTCACCAATAAATAATCTGTGCTCTCAAAGCTCTGGAGGGCTGTCTAGTGTCGGTACATGAGGGATCTCACACACACACACACACACACACACACACACACACACACACACACACACACACATAGTTGCTATAGGCGTTATACAGTGTGACTTTGTGAAAAGCCAGGATGTCTGTCTCTCTGAGTTATAACTATACCCCGTGTCCTCCTCTCCTCGAAGGACGCAAGAAGAGAGAGTTGAGATTGTGTTAACCGTGTGTGGTCGACCCCTGGAGTGATTGTATTAAAGAAATCTCAAAAGACCACACCAGATTTCATAAGACACAGAAAGATGATAAAGGGAAATCAGGGAGGATTTAAAGTAACAGTTCACACAAAAATGCTAATTCTGTCTTCGTTAACTCGGCCTCATCATTTGAAACCTGAATGATTTTCTTTCTTCGAGTAAAGAAAAAATGTCTCCGCTGCTCTTTTCTATAAAACAAAAATGGACAGTGACCTTTGGCTTTCTAGCTTCAAAATGCACAGCTTAAACCCGGCAATTCACAATACTATAATGTCAAATTTAAGCAGGTCTCACATCATTTTCCTTTTCTTCAGGAGATGTTTATATGGACTTTGTGTGTCCATCACTACATACTATTAAAACAGCTTTTTATGTGGAATAGAATATAGTTACGGGCCAAAAAAACACAAGTGTGCGGAGATGAAGACAGAATGATTTTTCTTCAGTTAACTACTGAATTAACTTCAGTAACATGTTCCCTTGTGTCCATCACACCCAAATCTACACCCATACTTCATGGCCTTTCATACGCAAACTATCATTCATGTAATATGCATTTAAATCAGCGATTAGAAAATCAGATCGCAGTTCTTCACAGAGAGAGAGAGAGAGAGAGAGGATGAGCGCAGGAGTGATTTATGCTCTCATGCAGACGGATGATTTGATAATAAAAGTGAACTCTACCTGCGCTGCCTCTTCACTCAGTGTCAGCGTTTTACTCGAATCTTCCCTCATTCTTTCTTTCTTTCTCCCCTCTGTTATTTTTACAGGGATCATTTTCTTGAGGTCCTTTCATTTTTAAATGTACGAACAAACTAAAACAAACAAGCTAACTTTGAGCCCCACAGCTCTCTTTTCATCTATCTCTCTCAATCCCTCCTTCTCTACAGTAATCCCCACATTTGCTCGGTTTATTTCTCAAGAGAGCCACTAAGAGCGAGAGAGGTAGAGGGAAAAAGGAAGAGAGAGAGAGAGAGCGAAGAGAGGTGTGAGGATGTCCTTGAAGAGAGTCTGTTTTCAAACACATTAGCAAACATACTCAAAGCTTTCACACTCTTCGGCAGTAATAGTGCTCTCTCATACTCACTGAGGTGTTACTACATGACAGCATAGTGATTTATACCAAATGATCATTTTACATAATCAGTAGTGGCACTGCACGCTTAAAGGGATACTTCACCCAAAAATGAAAATTCTGTCATCATTTACTCACATTCGAGTTGTTTCAAATCTGTATGAATGTCTTTGTTCTGATGAACACAGAGAAAGATATTTGGAAGAATGCTTATAACCAGACAGATTTTGCCCCCCATTGACTCCCATAGTAGGAAAAAACTGCAATGGTATTCAAAAGTGCCCCAGAACTGTTTGCTGTCCTACATTCTTCAAAATATTTTCTTTTGTGTTCAACAGAACAAATAACAAATAAAGTAATTTTTCCTACTATGGGAGTCAATGGTGGCAAGATCTGTCTCGTTGGAAAACTGAAATTTAACATAAAGCTTCTTAAAGCAATGTTGCCTGTTCTAATCTTCCTCCGCCTCAGCTCTCAAATCTCACTTGCGCTACCTCCCATGCCATTAACACCAAGTACCATCAGTTCTCATGCGGCTTGTGACCAACTGCAACCAGTATGAACAAGAATTAACTGTGAGATCACACAAAATATTGAGTTTGGAATGACATGAGAGTGAACGGTTCTTTTAAATTTGTTTTTTATTATTAGATGCGTCACATATATTGAAGAAAGAGATGCTTACTGAACTCCTCTGTTCTAACTCCCTGCATCTCCTGATGTATTTCTGACGCTCTCCTCTCTCTCATTGACTTTCTTTAAGTGTTGAAGACGCTTTTGGAGAATTTCTGTGTCTGTGTGTGTGTGCAAGGCTACGTTTCTCTGTTCTTAATCTATTTTCCCGCACACACACACACACACACACACACCTAAAACCCCAGTTTCTGCGCTGGATTTTCATCTTGGATCATTGACGTTCACAGACACACACAGAGTTCAGATGTAAAGTCTTTCGCTGCGGTCTATGTAAATTATTCACTTTCCGCTACACAGTAGGACTCCCCACAGAAGCCACACGCTGCGGCACACGCAAATACATACACATAAAAAAGAAAAACCCCAGATGAGATCTCGTTAATATCTCAACTGAAGCTTTTGCATCTCGTCTGCGTCTCCGACGAGACTGAGTCATAAATCTCAGAAATGTCTCTGTCATTAGAGTTTCTGAAGAGATGTCAACAATGTCTCAAACTGAGCTCAGATTTATTAATAATAATAATAATAATAATGAACTTTATGTTATATAGCGCGTTTAAAAGGAGTATCTCAAAGCGCTTTACAGAAGTGAAGAGTAAAAAAATATTAATAATAATAAGTAATCACACAAATAATAAAAATAAAACGCAGAAAAAAAACAACTTAAAACACAAGCTATTACCTAAAGGCTAATCTGAAACAATAAGGTCGAAGAGCAAATTTAAAACCACTAAGGTCTTGGTGCATAAGAAGAAAAGGAACGATCACCCATAGAGCGTAACCGAGTAGCAGGAACCACTAAAAGACCATTGTCAGAAGAACGTCAAGTTCAAGCAAAAGTTGGGAGAAACATCTAAAATGAAGTTGATACTTGAATGAAAGTCAGTTTTATCTCTTGAGCTTTAAAAGAACAACTTTGGATCAACAACACATTCTTCACACTGCAAGTCATGCAAAATGACCTGTTACATGTATAAGGTAAAAAAACACAACTTTTGACCTTTTAGCATACACACACACACACACATACTCTCTCTTGCTCATACATACTCGGTTCGGTTGAAGGTCGTCTCTAAAAGCTGTCTGAATTCCTCTGGGTTCTGAGCATGCTCAGTGACCTTGTAACCCCTAAAGCTTTTACTGTACAGCATTATGGGTAATGACTGGGTTTTAGAATGGCGTTAGTATGTAGTAGGTTCACACGCACATATATGCTAACACACACACACACACACACTACAGTGTATCCTATACTTAACCTAATACACACACAAAAGTACAACCAAACCTAAACACACACACAACAGGAATATAGAGGACATCAGTGTGATGTGCCTCCAAAAGCCTCTAATTGGCCCTGATGGAGTTTGTGTATCATTAGCCTCAGATGGCACGCTCGCAGTCCCTTCACAAACTGTCAGATCACACGTCTCTTGTTTCTTGGTTCAAACAGCAAAAAACACCAGACCTTCTGCTTGAGTCAAAGCTTCGGCTACACAAGTCTAGTGTATCATCTATTTGTTTTCAAGTTTGATCAAGTTAGCCCCTGCTGGCAGGTGCCATAACTACAGTTAGAAAAAGCATCCATCCATCCATTCTCCACTGACTTTCATTTAAAATATAAAGCACACAAATTATGGTATAGTGAGATACCGTTTGCTTTGGAGGGCTTATACACGGTTGAATGGACATTTTCTCTGTCTGCTGCCTCCTCGTGAAATCGAAATTGAAATTTGATGGCTTTTAGTAAGACTATTTATAGATGGTTTCAGAGGTAACAACATAAACAAATGTTACTGTATGTGGCCCAAACTTAACTTCCGGTAGACCTCAGCAAAGAATCAATAACTGTTGAGTAGTTCTAATTGAATTTAAGACAATTAATATACAATAAATATGAATATCAATTCATATGAAGATCAGTTAAATTGTTACATCATAACCAAACACAGACCGGAAGTTAACTTCAGGCCTGGCAAAATTCATTTTTACAAAACATAAGCATTTAATCCAGTTTCTCAACAAAATCTAGAATCCTCATGACATCATTCTGCACTTAAGTGTCTCATCAAATTTTCTGTCTAATCAAATGCTCTCTAGAATCTGAGTCCTGCCCCTACATCATAAAAGACGCTGAAGCTTCAGACTGTAGGCTTGCTCGAGTTCATAGGGCGCCACAAGAACCGACAGGCGGATGACATCACATTACCGCGAGAGCCCACTCTCGGTAATGTGATGTCATCCGCCTGTCAGTTCTTGCTGCACCGAATGAAGTCGTACAAGCCCAACGTGTATTCTTGTGATGTCACCAGCCAACGAGCACAGCGTTGAACGCATCATGTGACTTCATAGCGATTAGTCGCATGACATTTACAACTCTTCTGTCTGACTCAAAACACCCGCAAAGATGGCAGATTTCAAACTGCGTACTTCTGGGGGGTCTTGAGACAAGACAACAGAAGATGAGATGAGTGGGATGC
This sequence comes from Triplophysa rosa, assembly GCF_024868665.1. Lineage (NCBI taxonomy): Eukaryota > Metazoa > Chordata > Actinopteri > Cypriniformes > Nemacheilidae > Triplophysa > Triplophysa rosa. Next base: position 20,402,354 of record NC_079908.1, read on the forward strand.
TATCGGAGAGCTCTGTGCAGGTATCACAGACACCGCGGTTTGCAGAAAGGTCAAGATCGACCCGCTTGCTGCTTATGACTTGCTGTACACACACACGCAATCTTTTGATCGTCACGGTGTTTCTTCTCAATCGTCATAATCAGGCAGTTTTGATTGTTCCACTTAACAAATCAATAGTACATTCTCAGTCTTCCTCCTGCTTTTTACACACTCCAAACTCTTTCTCTTTCCATCGGCATGTTTGCTTTGCTCTTCAGTCACGCTTCAGTGAAAGCGCTATTCCCTTCGCGATCCCGTCCGACTCTCACTCATTCAAAGTCTCTCCTCCCCCAGCAACACACATTCCAATCTTTCCAGCTGTGCATGCGCATATTTTTCTGTTCGGGATCAGGACTTAACACACGACCTCTGTAGAATACCTGGAGAACGCTACGGAATCCATTAGCATTCCCAGTCGTCTTATTAGGAGTTGCCTGGCTGGTGCGGATTTCAAATCTGCCATGTTTGAGTCAATGAATGTGCTTGAAATACTGTAGATGAAAAACATACATTTAATTCATGCCATTATGAGCATTTTCATCTAGATACTGTATGCTTATCAACATACAAGATCACTCACAAGTGGCTTTAATGTACAGATTTTGTCATACATTTTATGCAATCAAACATCAGAAAAATAAGACCACCAACTAAAGGAACTGATGTTCCAACATTGTATAACTGAATATGTTTTTGGTATAATTAAAAGATTTTTTAATAAAAGTTTTATTTGGGGGGGGCCACAAAGCGATGCACTCTACACAAAGGGGGCCTTACAACGAAAAAGTTTGAGAACCACTGCTTTAATGTGTGGCTACTTTTTGAAAATAAGACCGCAGTCTGTGCTGTTCAGTCTGATTGATTTACTCATTGTACATTCACATAATCCAAAACCCAGAGAGAGAGAGAGAGAGAGAGAGAGAGAGAGACAGAGAGAGAGAGAGAGAGAG